>NW_021318506.1:466572-489272 GCF_001605985.2 Dendrobium catenatum | reverse complement strand
GATGTAGGTCTGGTTTAGACCGAACCACTATAAATATTGTGTCATTTACTTTACTGCATTTTATTTTCCGCATTTTACTTTTGTTTAAAAACTCTGTAGTTGAAAAACGTTTTCTATAAAATTTAATAAAAAAAATTATTTCGGTTCATCACTTTTTCAAAGAGGGTTTAAGTTTTAAAAATACCAATTCACCCCCTCTCTTGGTAGCCTTGGGACATTAACTTAGGTCTAACAACCTATTCACTAGACTCAATAAGGCTAAACATAGAGACTTGGAGAATAAAAAAAACTGGCTCAAAGATGATATTTTAAAGCTTCAAATCAAGGAGGCGGAAGATGGAGGGCTTTCGTAAGAATAGTATGTTCTGCTGAATTTTAAAATTAATGAGCTTAATTCAACTTTAGCACGGTTAAACACATGGTGGAGGCAAAGATCCAAAGTTAAATGGATTAGAGATGGTGATCAAAACTCTAAATTTTTTCACTCTATGGCTAGTGCAATGAAGAATAACAATTACATTCATTGTATTAAAGACAACAATGGTCTTATGGTGGAGGAACAGAAGCAGATTGAAGAGGTTATAATCCAGTTTTTCAAAGGAAAATGGCGGGACAAGAACTGTTTTCTTGAAGGTTGGCCGGAAGTTTGTCAAGTTCTCAAGGAGGAAGACAAAAGATTTTTAAACAGAGACTTTCTGTTTGAGGAAATTGAAAAAGCTATAATTGAAACTTCGGGTTATACTTCTCCTGGTGAAGACGGAATCACATATTCCTTCATTAAAAGCTACTGGTCTGTAGTCAAAACCGAATTTTGGGAAGCTTTGAATTCTTTTTTTCAAACAACAGTTATGGATGAGAAATGGAAAAGAACTTTAATAGTTCTTGTTCCCAAAATCAGTAACCCGAAATATGCTCACAATTATAGGCCTATTAGCCTATGTAACACTGTTTACAAGATTGCTTCAAAGGTTATCCTTAATAGAATGAAAGTTAGCATTCCTAAACTCATAACTGTGGAACAGGCGGCTTTTGTTAAGGGGAGATCTCTCCAAGATCATGCTTTGATTGCTCAAGAACTTTTCGACAAATTCAGGTTTTCTAAAGCTTCTAAGGGTCTTGTATCTATTAAATTAGATATGGAGCAAGCTTATGACTCTATGGGATGGCCAACTCTTCAAAAGGTTCTTTCTTATTTTGGTTTCCTTGAATTTTTCTCTAAATTAATCATGGAATGTGTTCAAAATCCCTCTTTCTCTATTTTGATAAATGGGAAGCCTTCTAGTTGGATTAAAGCTCGGAATGGATTCAGACAAGGCTGTCCCTTGTCTCCGTATATTTTCCATACTATGTTCTCAGCTTCTTACAAATGGTATTATGGAAAAGGATGATTTTGGAGTTCGGCTTAGTAAGAATGGTCCAAAAATTTCGCATCTACTTTTTGCAGATGATATCATGTTCTTTGCTGAAGCAAAAAATTAAGAATATGAAAGCTATCAAAAGAATTGTTACTAGCTATTGTGAATGGACAGGCCAGAATGTTAATTCGAATAAATTTGGGATTTTATTTGGTAAAACTGTCAACAATCGGATGAGGAAGAAAATAAAGAGGATATTGGGATACAATGAAGTTAAGGAGCTTAATTATCTGGGATCCAAGATGGTATTGAGGAGGCTTTCAAGAGTAGATTTTCATTTCTTAATTGATAAGGTTCTAAAAAAACTGAATAGTTGGGGTTTAAAATTTATTTCTCAAGCTGGTAGAATAATATTGGATGAAAACTGTTATTCTTTCTCTTCCCTCATTCTATTCTTCGATTTCCTTAGTTCCTAAAGCAGTGCTAAGAGATATTGAGAAATACTGCAGAAGTTTCATATGGGATAAATCCAATGAAGGACATGGTTTACACTATTTGAGCTGGGAAAAACTCTGTGAACCTATCGGGACAGGAGGTAGAGGTCTGCAGTCTTGCTCTAATAAATTGGGTCCTCTAAGGGCCAAACTTGCATGGAAATACATGAAAGATGAAGAATCACTACTGCATCAAACTCTATTTCCTAGATATGGATCTTGTTGGGAGGCTGTTAACAGAAATAAATCTATTTCTTCAGCTTGGAAGATAATTAAGGATGGAAGTAAATTCTTGAAGAAAATTGTGAGATGGGATATTGCTAATGGACATTCTATTGATGTTTTTGATGTACTTGGATTTTAGACAAGTGTATGAACAGGTGGCCGACTTTTGTCAATACATTAGAATCTGTTAATGGAAATTAACGGTGGATTACTTTGTCTCTGGTAAACACTGGAATCTGAATAAACTTCACAAATTTTTCAGTCATGATCTGGTTCATCTCATCTGCCAAATGGAAATCAAAATAGAGCTTGCTGAAGATAAATTTGATCTTATACACATGGAATCTGGAAGAACTATCACGTCTATGGCAACTGCTATTAATTCTTCTACTTATCCTGATAAGACACCGTGGAGTTGGCTTAAAAAATAAAAACTGAATGCTAGAGTGGAGAATTTCTGCTGGAGGATGTTTAATAATGCCCTACCAACCTTTTCTTTTCTATCTTATAGAAGACTTCAAACCAGTTCTTATTGTCCTAGAGGATGTCAAGAAGAATAAAACATATGTCATATAACTTGTAGATGTCAAAAACTGGTTTAAATTTTTAAAATTCTGGATACTTGGGGCTTTCATATCCTGAATTTTGATAACGAAGAGGAGTTGTTTGATTGGCTGATCAGACAAAATCCTTTCATGTATAGCTTATTATGTAATGTGGTCTACCTTAATTGGAAGGAAAGGAATAAGTTGGTTCATGGGAAAAAGGATAAAAGTTATATGTTTATAGAAGTGGAAGCAATTAGCTATATAGGAGTTTTCAATACTCCTAACTTCATCAATTCGGGCCAGTTGGGTTTGTTGCAAATCTATTTTCATGGCTTATGTTTTGATGATTGACAAACACTATTTCTCTTGGACTGCTTGTTGCTTCTAACTTTTC
The DNA here is from genome assembly GCF_001605985.2 of Dendrobium catenatum. Taxonomy (NCBI): domain Eukaryota; kingdom Viridiplantae; phylum Streptophyta; class Magnoliopsida; order Asparagales; family Orchidaceae; genus Dendrobium; species Dendrobium catenatum. Next base: position 486,256 of record NW_021318506.1, on the reverse strand, counting down.
AGGAATCGAAGATCGGACGAACAGACAAAGCCAGTTCAGGAGTGCGTAGGTTTAGGGTTGAGTCAGTCTGTAACCTTTTTTCTCTTCATGAGTCAGTTTGTAATGTTCAAAAGACTGATACTAAGTAACCCTACACACACACACTTGAGAGATTTAGAATCTCTGTTTTTTCTCACATCGGCTAGGCCGATCCCTTGGATCATCCTGAACGATCAAGTTCAAAACAGAGACTCTAATCAGGAATCTTAATAAAGGCAGCCGATATTAACATATCGGCCTGGATGATACGTGTATTGGCCCAGACGATAAGCTCAAAACAGAAAGAAGTTGCCGCCATAGACAATTAAGGTATACTGTATTTTTAAATTATCTGCCAGGATGATCACGGATCGGCCTGGACAATATTCACAAATTATGCCTTAATTGATCAGGAAATCAAGGGAGTAATTAAGGATGATTGATACGATCATATCATCCTGGACGATCCAGTCAAAAACCTTAAGTTACTTCAGGACGATAAATATCGGCCAGCTCGTATCCAGGGCTATTGTAAGGACGATTTTCCCATGATTTGAACTGATCGGCCAGGACGATCGTGAGATCGGCCTGGACAATCAAGCTAATTTTCAATCGTCCAGCTTTGCATCCAGGGCGATGCTCTGGCCGATCTTCTGAGTTTTGTACTGATCGGCCAGGCCGATAAGATTCCTCCGTTTGTTAGTATCCTGAAGGAGGAATTTTTAGCTTGTACTTAGTTGGGTTTTTTTTCCCCTTTTTTTTCTCTAGTATAAAGTGCTTTATGCATTCTTCAAAAAAAAATAGTAAACATGGATACTTTATAACTGATTTATCATTAAAAAAACTATGCTGATCGGGCACGAATCTCAAACAAAATCAAGTTGAAAACTTTAAAAATTAAATTGGATATCATATGAACAACAATTTCAGCAAACTCACAGTCGAACTGAACGTCTCGAAAATACAAACCCAATGACATCATATTCAACTCAATACGGGCACAAATGGGTTCAAATCAAAGACCTGTAGCACATTCCGAATGTTCAAACCATAATTTGGATTACCAAATGGTTTCCAAATATGACATGCTTATAGTTGAATCAAGCGGCTCAAAAAAATGAATCCAAAGAGTCTAAGATCGATGAATTATGGTATCACTAAGACATTCAAATGCCTAATAAATGATCCATGATCAATGGATTCAACATCGACCGTCCATTCAAACCACTCTAAATTTTCTCCTGATCTTCCTCCTATTTACTGGTTATGCCACTCTCACAAAAAACTACAAATAGACCCCTCATTTCTCTTGAGCAGGGGGGGGGGGTTGGAAGACAGAAGAGGAATAAGATAGCTCTCTTGCCACTAGACTCTTCCTCAACCACCGTTGGACTTCCAACCGGTAGCCTACCAACACTGGAGTTCAGCCCAAACGCTAACTGACACTCTTGTTCTGCCCATCCGCCAACTTTCATCGGATTTCTACCCAATGCCAAAGTTTCGCACATCACTGGGCTTCTTCCCATCAACAGACTTCTACCTAACGTCGGACTTCTGCCCGTCATCGGATTTCTACCCGATGCCTGACTTTTTCCCATCATTAAACTTCTACCAAACACTAAAGTTTAGCCGCCAGACTTCTTCCTGTCACCGGACTTTCAGTGGAGTTTTACCCAACGTCTGACATCCACCCATTATCGAAACTCTACCTGACACCAGACTTCCACCAATCGTTGGACTTCTACCCGACGCTAAAGTTTCGCCCATCGGCGGACTTCTTCCCATCACCAGATTTCTTTAGACTTCTACCAAATGTTGGAGTTTCTCCCATCACCGGATTTCTACCGGACGCCAAAATTTGTCCCGTCATCGAACTTCTACCCGTCGCTGGACTTCTATGCGATGCCAAACTTCCGTTCGTCACTGGATTTTAGCCCGACATCTATCAACAGTCATTCTGACCTCTGTCACCTACTGCTTACGGTCTTCCAACCTCCGTCGCATGTCAACTATGGTACTTCTGACCAAACAAACACATCAATAGTGATTCTTCATGTTTTTACCATGTAACACACTCTTATGATGTATATTTGTAACATCAAGCCCTTTTAAGCCAAGGCCTTCTCTCCAATGAAGTGTCACATTTGTAATCAATTGCAAATAATAGTAGATTCATTCAAACTTGGCTTGGCCCTATAATTTTTTCTCCTTTTCAGGGATTTTCCACACAAAAATCTTGGTGTCTCTTATAAATGTTGCACCCTCTCTTTTTATCTATTTGTCTGCTGGATCTTCGTACAAAGCTAAGACATTAAACTTTATATTTCTCTACCACGGCGAATATTCCAGGACGGAACAGTATGATGTCGTCAATGGGAACGACACTCCTGACTGGGGGCAATTATTGCTCCAATCTCAAAAGATCACTCATGTCAACATCCTTATATTATTCTTTGCTGCATCAATTTCATAAGAATCTGATGTAGACTGTGGGGCAACTTTGACTCCAACTATGATGAAAAATATCCTCCAATGTTTTCAACATCAAGATGACATTTCAATAAAATCCTAATAAATACAAGGATGCTTCCAATCAATTATAAGATAAATATAGTCGCATACTAGACTTCTACTCCTTGGGCATGGTCTTAATCTCGATCTTAGAAAGGTTGTAACGATCTAAAAATAGACCATTCTTTACTTTTCATTCAAGATACATGCAATGCTCGCCCCCTCTCAAATAAGGTAAATAGATCTTAGGGAGATTGAATTTAACCTCTTCAATGCAAGTTAATGTCATCGAGCAGTGCTCTAACAAACAACCTTGACTAGGTCATGCATCCTTGGCTGATTTTGTCAACCTCTTCCATATAGGTTAATGTCATCGTGTGATGACCTGACATACAACCTCGGATTAGTCATAAATCATTAGTGTATTCTCTCTCCCTCTTATATATAGGTTAACATCAGCAACTAGTGCTCTAACATACAATCTCGGATATGTCATATATCCTTGGTGAATTCTCTTAACCTCTTCCATATATATTAATATTATCGAGCAATGATCTGACATTCAACCTCATATAGGTTATACATCCTTAATGGATTCTCTCAACCTCTTTCATATAGGTTAACATCATCTAGGGTAGCTCTAACATACATCTTTAGATAGGTCATACTTCTTTAGTGGATTCTCTCAATCTCTTCCATATAGGTTAAAGTCATTGAGCAGTGCTCTAAAATATAACATCTGATAGTTAATACATCCTTGTAAGATTCTCTCAACCTCTTTCATATAGATTAACTTCATTGTGCGAAGCACTGACATACAATCTTGGATAGATCATACATCTTTGGTGGATTCTCTCGACCTCTTCCATATAATTAATGTCATCGAGCAGTACTCTGACATGTAACCTCAAAAAGTTCATACATCTATGGTGGATTCTCTCATCCTCTTCTACATAAGTTAACGTCATCGAGAAACACTCTAGCATACAATATCGAATAAGTCATATATCCTTGGTGGATTCTCTCGACCTCTTTCACATATGTTAATATTATCAAGCAATGCCATAACATACAATATTGGATAGGTCATACATCTTTGGTGGATTCTTTGGACCTCTTCCAGAGAGGTTGACATAAATGAGCAATGCTCTGAGTGATTAATATTTTCTCTATGAGGAGCAAAATATCAAAGCAGTTCTCAAAGATGTATAAATTATTTAGCTTCCTCTAAGGGGCAAGTTCATTTCAAATGAAAATAAGCATCAAGATAATACAATTTTATATCTAATATTAATGGAATCATATTGCAAAATTGTATATCATATCCAAGTATACATTCATTTTTAGGAAAAAGATGAAATTAAAGTTACACCAGAATCATCCTACAAATTAATGTCATCAAGTAACAAACAACTTCAAAAGAATGTCTAATATCAATGGTGGATGATATTGAATTCTTCTCTAATGTATTTTGAAGCATCTTCTATAACATCCTAATCATCATCAGACCTCCACTCAATTGACACTACTAGTGTGTCGATATACTACTAACATGAAGCAGTCCTTCGACTCCTTCAATCAGAGATATATGATGTCAACACATATCCATATAAATGTATATTGCCTTAGTAGAATGAAACTTAACCACCACCATCATTATTCTTTTGCCTGATGTCCATCTTCAATTCTTTATTTCTTATTAGCCCTCATCAGCTTATCGCTCAACTACTGATAGTGACACACCCTCCAACTATTTCCTTTAGCTCTCCACCCGGTCATTGACCACCATCGAATTTCCCTTGACCATCAATCACTATCAAAATTACATCGAATCATCAATTGCCATTGAACTTCTGCCCAATCACTGATCGCCGCCACACTTTCACCTGGTTATCGATCATTGCCAAATTTCTACTAAAACATCATAAAAAATTTTCCTTTCTACTGAGAATCATTTCTCTTCTTTGGTACTAATACTGTTAGATCTTCTCAAATTACCCTCATATGTAAAAGGCATTTAATCCTCATCTATCACGGACAATTTTTATTATGACTTCTTCTATATAAAGGAGGGGGGCACTAAAGCTCAATAGGGGATGCCACCTATCTCAAATAGTGAAATGCCTATAATGTAAGAAGAACACTAGAGATGAAGAAATGAGGAGGAAAAAATTTTAACTTCTACACAAGGGGGGTAATGAATTTGAGTAGGGGATACCACCTACAAAAAATAGTAGAATGTCTCTAATATAAGAAGAAGACCAGAGAAGAAGAAAAAGGAAGGAGGAAAAAATTATAACTTCTATACAATAAAGGAGCACTAAATTTGAGTAGGGGATGCCACCTTAAAAGAATAGTGGAAGGGCTCAAATATAAAAAAGATAGAGTAATTTTTGAAACTAGGCTTTGATACCATTTGAAATTTTGAATAGGTTGGTAGACCTACCGTCCCGGAGATTTTTTAGGGGGAGAGGGGGGGCGGGGGGGGGGGGGGGTATTTAATTTTTTTTTTAAATGCTTCTTGAAGTTTCTTCAATTTTTTGGGGCCCAAATATCAAAATTTCGGAATTAAAAATTTTTTGAAATTAAAAAAAAAAAGAGGGTTGGTTGTCGCGACCGCTCCCTCTTAAAATAAAAAATTCATGTGGGCCTCGCACGAAACTATTGTATTGTGTGCCCAAGAGGGGAGCGCCTTTTCGCTCATGTGCCAACTCGGGTCGCTGCCAGCGACGGCTGTTAGCGGCCTGTTGGTTCTGCAACTTATGCGTGTCCGGGCCACATTTTTAGCCCGTACGGTCAAAATCAGATATTTTTGGTGTCCCTGAAACTATTTTTCGACATTTCAAACTCCATTTTGATACTTTCAGAGCTCAAAAAGGCTTCTATAATTAAATTTGAGCAATTTTAATTTTTTTGGAAATCAATTTTTCAAAATATTTTATAATTTGAACCATTTAAAATGTTGTAATATATATTTTTGGACTCTATAAGCTTTGACATCCGAAGATAAAGGGCAATTGATATTTCATCAAAACATTATATTGATCGAGCATGAATCTCAAAGCAAAATTAAGTAAAAAACTTCAAAAATTAAATCAAAGACCATTCAAGTTCCAATTATAATAAACTTACAGTCAAACTGAACGTCTCAAAAATACAAGCCCAACGAAGTAAAATTTGACTCAATACGGGTCCCATTGGGACCAAATCAAAGACCGAAGAAAATTTGGAAGGTTCAAACCATAATTTGTATTAATAAATTGTTTTTAAACATAACATGCTTATAATCAAATCGAGCGACTCGATGAGAAAAATTCGACGAGCCTAAGATCACCAAATTTTTATATCATTATGACATTCAAATGCATAATAAACTGTCCATGATCAAGGGATTCAACATTGGTCATCCTTTCAAACCACTCCCAATTTACCCTTGATCTTCCTCCTATTTACTAGCCATGCCATTCTTAGAAAACTATAAATAGACCCCTCATTTCACATGAGAGGGGGGACATAAGAAGCAAGAAGAGAAGGAGAAAATGAAGAGAAGGAAGAGATCTCTCTTGTCACCAGACTCATCCTCAACCACCGCCAAACTTCCAACCGGCAACCTACTGACACTGAAGTTCTGCCAGAATGCCAACTGACACCGGAGTTTGAACTTCTACTCGAATCCGAAGTTTTACTTCCACCCATCATCAAATTTCTACTTGATGCAAGACCTTCACCTGTTGAAGAACTTCTACTTGATACCAAAGTTCCACCTGTTCATGGACTTCTTCCCATCACTGAATTTTCAGCGAACTTCTACCTAACATCAGACTTTCGCTCATCACCAAATTTCTACCTGATGCCGGAGTTCCTCCAGTCATTGGACTTCTAACCAACACTGAAGTTTTTCCCATCACCAAAATTTCAATAAACTTCTACACAACATCAGACTTCCATCCATTATTGGATTTCTACCTGACGCCAAACATCTGCCCATCATGGTACTTTTTTCCATCGCCAGACTTTCGTTAAACTTCTACCTGATGTTTAACTTTCTCCCATCACCAAATTTTTATTTGAAATTAGAATTTTGCCTATCAATAGTTCTTCTAACCTCCATCGCCCGTCGACTATGGTCCTTTTCAACATGCGTCGCCAAACAACGATTTTTATTGTTATAATTCAAATTTTTGAAAACTGCATTTTGACATGCAATAGTCAAGAATTTATTCATGAGTCATTATAAGCCCAAATCATAAACTATCTTCTCCATAACATTTTTATTATTGTGTTTTAGTTCCATTAAAATTTTCATAATTTTTTGGCACTAGCAAAATTCCATAACCAATTGGCACCAACAGTACAAGTGGGGATTTTTGGACCGTCAAGTGTTCATTTTGCAAACTGACATCTTCTAAAATTTTTAAATAAAATAATTTAATTTATGGATATTTTTCTATAATTTTTGGAATCCCTAAAGAATTTCTATGATTTTAATACATAAAATTAACTGTAATATTATTATTATGTTATTATTTTAGAAAATATCTAAAGTCACTTATTAAAGTCATTTCAATTAAAAAAAAACTTATTTCATACATTTTTCCCAAGCCAATGAATGACTGAGAAATTTTTTTAGAAAATGAGAAGAGAGGGAGGAGGGAAAAGAAAAGAAGTTAGGTTTTGGCAGCTGTAGAGTGATTTTCGAACATTACCTAGACGAGAAATTTGCTCGTCTCGGGATAGGTTACATTTTGCCAATTTCATATTTAAATAATTTTATATTTTTGGTATTTTTCTGCTCAAATTTGTTTTTATGTTATCAAAAAATGATGATAACTTTATTTAGGTAAAACTTTCACTGCGTAACTTTTTATATATTGTAGACACTATGATTACGAACATTTTGAGTATATTCTAGAAATTTTTCACTATGTGATTTTGAAAAGCTGTGATTTTTGCAACTAAAAAATTTATTTTGATATCTAAAAGTAGTGCTTCAATTTAATTAAAGCTACAAGATGATGTTTTACTTAATTTGTGATAATTTAGTTATGTTTAGATATTATGAATTTTTTATTCAGTAGTGTACCTATTGTCTCCTTCGGGACAATTTGATAATTTTTTATTCAGTCCAGTTATGATTTAATTAATGAAATGCATTGAAAAATATGTTGTAAAGTGTTGTGATGTGATGTCGGTTGTAGTGGGTAGTCGAGGTGGGATTGTATTATGCTGGCGCTAGTGGGAGACCGAGGTGGGATTCTATTATACCAACATGAGTGGGTGATTGAGGTGGGATTTTGTTACGATGGCCCAGTGGGAGACTGAGGTGGGATTATGTTATGCCGGCGCTAGTAAGCAACTAAGGTGGGAATCTATTATGCTGACACCAGTGGGCATCCGAGGTGGAAGTCTACTATGCCGACACCAATGGGCTTCCAAGGTGAGATTCTATTTTGCTGGTAAGATTCTGTTACCTACATGTTTTTATGCTGGAGCCAATAGGTTACCGAGATGGGATTCTGTTATGAAGTGTTTTCTTATAATTCAGTTTATTTTTATATTTGTTTAATTATATTTAATTTTAATATATGATTCAGCACAGTGTTCTTAGTTCTTTTGATTTTGGTTATTGATTTTTGTTTTAGGCTACGTTAGTGTAATGAATAGTGTTAGCTCAATCCCGCTTTTTCTTTCATTTTAAGGCTAAAGGAAAGGTAAGGAGCGAACTAGTAGTTAGGATAACAGACTCTGATTTGTGTTATAGGTATGTTTTTTTAGTTTTGATTTTTGCAGGCTTGACTTTTTTTTTTTGGTGCTATGTTGTCAAGTACTGTTATAGATAGATTTTAGATTGTATATGTTTTGGATGATATATAAAAAAATCATGTTGAGATTCAGTAGTCTTCCTCATATTGCATTTAGTAGTGGCTATGTGTAGTATATAAATTAGAAATTTTATTTTAGTTCTTCTCTAACCAGATCTTGGGGCCAATTTTGCCACAATAGGATATGGTATGACATGTGTGATATCAGACCATATCGGGTTAGGTTGTGACAAGCTTTTGGTATTAGAGCAAGGTTGGAGAAGTGAATTGCAATAAAGCCATAAGATTTAATCTGTAGAAGAGTGAGATGGTACTCATTTTATTTATTTTCATATGCATATGTTACATTCAGTTATGTTTTGAGATGACTGATTCACCTTAGCCAGATCTAGATATGACTAATGGTCAGAGTTCTAGTAAAGCAGCTCACGTTCAGGGTACAACTCCTATGATCAGTTATGAAGTGATTTCTCACATTGCAGGTATAATAGCACAGCTAGTTAGTGTGGCTCACACAAAGGTAATTAGTACCTGATCTGATGAAATGGACAGATATTTGCAAAATTCCATGAGATTATATCCTCTTAGAGTTTCAGGTGTTATTGAGCCATGAGCTGCTGAAGATAGAGAAGAACTTGGATGGGATGTATAATCTTTATAAGAGGAGAGAGTTGCATTAGCTGCATTTTTATTTAATGGTGAGACAGAGCGCTGGTGGTTGGGCCAATATAGAGAGAAGAGTTTCAAGGTCGTACTAATACTCTGATTACTTGGGATGAGTTTGTTGAGACATTTAGGACATGGTTTGTACCTCTATCTGCTAAGAGACAATTATAGAGCTCTTTTTTGAAATTGATTAAGGGAAGCATATCAGTGATATAGTATGAGATAGAGTTTACAACTCTCTCTAGGTTTGCTCCATAGTTAGTCGGTACTTATGAGGATAAGTGCTATCGATTTTTGGAGGGACTCTAAGATACTTTTGAGGTAGCCACTATTGGCACAGGATATTACAGACTTTGCTTAGTTAGTCAAGAGGGACAAGAGAATGGAGACTAATCTTGTAGCCATACATGAGTGATGGGCTACAAGCAAGAAGAGATTTGGTGGTGAGATAACTAGCAGTAGCCATTTTGGGAAGAAGAGTATGTTTGGACCTGCTAAGTTTAGAAGGAGGGGGTAGCTAGTAGCAATTTCTTCTGGATTAGATAGAAGTACTGTTGTTAGTTCTGGGGGTTCAGTGAGTGAGGCCCTATTATTTCATGTGTGGTAGAAGGCATAGTGGACAGTGTTAAAGAAGATCAAGTAGGCGTTTTCGCTATGGTCAATTTAGACATATGATTGCTGAGTGTCCATAAAGTGGTTTTGATAGATGTTTTTATTTCATAGACTCTACATAGTCGATAGTAGGTAGCCCGAGGGTAGTACCACCTTGCTAGGATGTTGGTCTTTTATCTCAAGGTTATCATTCTGGAGGTTCACAAGATGTAGGTAGTTCTGTTTCTTTGATCCTAATCCATCCATGAGTTTACAGATTGATGCAACAAGAGGCCAGTGAGTCCCTTGATGTTGTGACAAGTACACCTTATATTTTTGCATCTCCTTGCCATTTTTTATTCGATTATGGTGCTAGCCATTCTTTCATGTTTAAGCAGTATCTTAATTCTCTTGATTTATCTTCTGTATTATTACATGTTTCTTTATTTGTGGTTTTGTCCATGGGAATTGAAATGGTAGCTAGTAGGAATTATTTTTGTGATTTGCATTTTTTTGATAGAGTTTGGAGATATGGTTTGATTTTGCTACCTATTTTTGTATTTGATGTCATTTTATGTATGGACTAGATAAGTCAAAATGGGGCTCAGATTGATTACTTATAAAAAAGAAAGTGACTTTGTATAAGAATGGTGAGAGCTTTATATTTCAGGGAATTAGAGGTGTTCTCTCTTATTTAATTTATGCTCTAGAAGTGGATAGACTTTGGAGGAAAGGTAGGATAGTATTTTTACCATTTGTTAGAGATGCAAGACTCTCTTCTAATTTTGTGAGTAGTGTTCCTATAACTCGAGAGTTTCCATATGTCTTCCTAGAGAAATTAGTGATCTTACCACCAGACAGGGAGATAAAGTTCTATATTGATCTTTTCTGGGTATTACTTTGATCTCTAAAGTTTAGTATAGAATAGTACCTAAGGAGCTTCAAGAGTTGAAGGTTCAGCTTCAGAAATTAGTTGACAGGGGATTCATCCACCTTAGTGTTTCTCCATGGGGAGCACATGTTTTATTTATAAAGAAAAATAACAGTACGATGTAGATGTTTAATTATTATAGAGAGTTGAACAAAGTCACTATAAAAATAATATCCCATGCCTAAGATTGATGATTTGTTTAAACAGTTGACTGGATGTTTAGTATTTTCTAAGATCGACATGTGATCTGGTTATCACTAGTTGAAATTAAGGGAAGAGGACGTGGTGAAGACCGCATATAGTACAAGGTACAAACATTATGAGTTTTTTGTTATGCCATTCGGAGAGACTAACACCCAGTAGTCTTCATGGATTTGATGAACAAAATTTTAAGGAAATATTTGGACTAGTTTGTGATCATCTTTATAGATGATATTCATATTTATTCTAGATCTTAGGAGGAGCGTGAAACACACTTGAGGACTATTCTAGATATTAAATTTAAAAATTACAGTGAAGAAAACATAATTAAAGCTGATAAAGCTAACATTCAAATGAAGATATAAATTCACTATTTCATAAGAATCATATACAGAAGTGCTTGGAATTGTGTTTGAGATAGATAGCATTTTAAATGAAACTCAAACTCATATTGAATGTCTTGCCAATCCTCAGCATTGAAGAACTGTCTCATCTTACTATCAGGTAATAGATCATTTATTCGATCTTTATAGAAATCTAAAATGACCTGATCAAACCCGGAAAACCAACGATGATATAAAATGATTTGCTCAATATCTATGTGGTCATATTAAATATCTATCGACGACTAACTGCTTTCTCTATGATGTTTTATCTCATGGTATTGCATCTGTAAAACATGGGGATAATAAAGTGATAATTATCTTCCTGGAACCTCATATAAAGATATTTCTAATAGGTGATATTTAAAAAATATCATATTGTAAAGTTTTACTCTCATTACCTCAGCATGTACACTCAATATGGCATCATTCTCATCTTTTGACTATTCATGAATATAACACTTAAGATCTCATTTGCATTCTCCCTTTGCTCCATTATAGTGTCACTGACCCATGTTACACAAGCATGCATTCTTTAGCTTGCATCATCAATCATTTCTTTATTGGAGATGTCTCGAACCCTTCCTATACATGGCCAAAATATTCTAAATGACTAGAGTAAAATCTCCACAAATATACTTCATATGTCTATGCACCATTTAAATATCAAAGAGTAAACATATCCTACCATCACTTACAGAAAAAAATTATAATAAGACATGATTGGACCTCACAACTTTACATGCTATCTGATGGAAAAAGCTATTACAAGCTACATGCCATGTTAATGCACAAAGAACAAAGCGTTATAAGGATCCTATGCTCTGAATGATTTTTTGACAGAAGCATCTAATGTCTGCACCAAGTACATAAGGATTGCTTTTTGCAAAGCTGTCGTATTAGCAATGGACTATTAACTGTTATAAATTAAATACTTAGATTTTTAGTGTCATCATCTATTCATTATTATTCAAAGAATATATTATTTTGATACAAATGTAATACAATATAATGTTCATAATTGATAATTTAAATCATATTATAATAATTTATTTAAATATATAAAATATTATAAAAATATTTATATAAATTATTCATAAATGAATTTATAATTATCTTATTTTAACTAAATTTATAAATAAAACTAAATTTATAAATGATATATCATAAAAAATTTATCTTGATCGGGCACAAATCTCGAGGCAAAAATCAAGTTGGAAACTTCAAAAATTAAATATGGGATCATCTAAACTCCGATTTCACCAAACTTAAAATCAAACTAAGCATCTCGAAAATACGAACTCAACGACACCAAATTCAACTCAATCCAAGCCCAAATAAGTCCAAATCAAAGACTCAAAGCACTGTTGGAAAGTTTAATCCACAATTTTGGTTACCAAACGGTTTCCAAACATGATATACTTATAGTCAAATCGAGTGGCTTGACGAGACAAATCCAACGAGCCCAAGATCGTCGAATTCCGACATCATTAAGACCTTCAAATGTCAAACAAACAGTACATGATCAAGGGATTCAATATTGGCTGTCCATCGAACCACTCCCTATTTGCTCCTGATCTCTCACCCATTTACGGTTAATGCCACTCCATAAATATATAAATAGACCCCTCATTTATGTTGAGAGAGGACGGAAGCAAGAAGAGAAGAAGGAAGAAGAGAAGGAAGAGAAGGAAGAAGCTCCTCCTAGACCACCGCTGGACTTCCACCGGACCACCGCCTGACGCCATTGTTCCGTTGAACCACTACTTGAGGCCCTCACCTCCACAGAACCATCGCTTGATGTCCTTACTCCGCTGGACTACAACTTGAGGCCCTCAGCTCCGCCGGACCACCACTTGACACCATTGCTCCACCGGACCACCACTTGAGGCCCTTACCTCCGTCGCACCACTACCTGACACCGTTGCTCCGCCGGACCACCACTTGAGGCTCTCACCTCCACCGGACCGCCGCCTGACACCGTTTCTCCATCGGACCACCACTTGAGGCCCTATGCTCAACCAAGTCACCACCTGAGGCCCGAACTTCTATTGGACCACCACTTGAGGCCCCGAGCTCCACTAGGGCACCACCTGACACTCGATCTTCTGCCATGCTACCACTTGAGACCTAGACTTCTGCCAAACCACTACTTACGGCTCTATGCTCCAACAGGCCACCACTTGACATCCAGAGTTCTCCCAGAGTACTACCCTTTTACTACTGCCTTTCTGACCCCAGTCTCCTACCGATTACGATCCTTTCACCTACAATGGTCCTTCCGACCTCCATCGCCAGACAACGATCTTTCTGGCCTCCAACCTATCAACTATGGTTCTGCCGACCAAACAAACATGTCTATGAAACTCCCACCATGTAATGTGCTATATATGATGTACATTTATATCATCAAGCCAAGGCCTTCTCCTAAAGAACGGCCTCATTTGTAATCGACTGCAAATACTAGTGGATTTATTAAAACTAGGCCAGGCCCCATGGTTTTTCCCCCTTTTCAAGGGTTTCCATGTTAAAACTCTGGTGTCTCTTATGAATGCTACACCCTCTCTTATCTTCTTGTGTGCTGGATCTTCATATAAAGCTAAGACGTTAAACTATATATTTCTCTACCATCACGAATACTCTAGGATGCAACAATTTGGTGCCGTCTGTGGGAACGTGGTTCCCGATTGGAGGCAATTTTTGCTCTAATCTCAAAAGGACATTCATGTCCACTTGCTGACATCATCCATTGCTTCATCAATTTCATGGAAATTAGATCCAGACTGGGGGGCAACTTTGACTCCATCTATGGTCAAGAAGATCCCTCCAATACTTCCAAGATCAAGATGTTATTTTAAAAAAATCTCATCAAATACAAGGATACTTTCGATCAATAATAAGCTTCATACAGTCCCATACTAAATTTTTACTTCTTGGGCAAGGTCTTGATCTCGACCTCAAAAAGTCAGTAACGGTTTAAAGATTGACCCTTATTTACCTTTAATTTGGAATACACACGGCATTTGCCCCCTCCCAATCAAGAAAAAATCAATCACATGGGGATTCGATTCATTCTCTTCCACACAGGTTAATGTCATCGAGCAATGCTCTGACATACAACCTCGAATATGTCTTACATCATTGGTGGATTCTCTTGACCTCTTCCACACAGGTTAACATCATCGAGTAAAGGCTCTATCATACAACCTTGGATAGGCCTTACATCCTTTATGGATTCTCTCGACCTCTTCCACACAGGTTAACATCATCAAGTAAGGCTCCGCCATACAACCTCGGATAGATCTTAAATCCATTGTGGATTCTCTCGACCTCTTCCATACAGGTTAACGTCATATAGCAAATGCTCTGACATACAACCTCGGATTGGTCCTACATCCTTAGTGGATTCTCTCGACCTCTTCCTCACAGGTTAACGTCATCGAGTAAAGGCTATGGTATGCAACCTCGGATAGGTCCTACATTCTTGGTGGATTCTCTCGATCTCTTCCATACAGGTTAACGTCATCGAGTAAGGCTCTGACATATAACCTCGGATAAGTCTTACATCCTTTGTGGATTCTCTCGACCTCTTCCGTGTAGGTTAACGTTATTAAACAAAGGCTCTGACATACAACCTCGGATAGGTCTTACATCCTTGGTGGATTTTCTTGACCTCTTCCACACAGGTTAACGTCATCGAGCAAGGCACTAACATACAACCTCGGATAGGTCTTACATCTTTTGTGGATTCTCTCGACCTCTTCCATACAGGTTAATGTCATCAAGAAAAGCTCTGGCATACAACATCAGATAGGTCATACATCCTTGGTAGATTCTCTCGACCTCTTCCACACAAGTTAACGTCATCGAGTAAGGCTCTGACATACAACCTCGGATAGGTCCTACATCCTTGGTGGATTTTCTTGACCTCTTCCATACAGGTTAACATCGTCGAGAAAAGGCTCTGACATACAACCTTGGATAGGTCTTACATCATTGGTGGATTCTCTCAATGTCTTTCACACTGGTTAACATCATCGAGCAAGGGCTTTGACATACAACCTCAGATAGGTCTTAAATCATTGGTGGATCCTATTAACATCATTAATACAAGTTAACATTATCGTGCAAAGGCTCTGACATAAAATCTCGAATAGGTCTTACATCCTTGGTTAACGTCACCAGAATGCCGTTGATGGACTTTCATCGGACTTCTCCACAAAGTTAAATTTCTACCCGATGCTGAATTTTCTCTCGTCGCTGAACTTTTGCCTTGCAGGAGTTTTCATCCGAAATCTACCCGACGTCAGACTTCTGCCTGCCATCGGTCTACTACCCGTCATTGAACTTTGCCCATCGATGGACTTTCGTCAATCGTCTATCCGACATCGGACTTCTCCCCGCCGTCATACTACTACCCGTCATCATACTTCTTACTGTTGATGGACTTTCGTCGGTCTTCAACTTAACACCGTGCTTCTACTCGATTTCAAACTCCTGCCTATCAACGGACATTCATTGAGCTTCTACCTGACGTTGAACTTTTACTCATCACCATACTTCTCACCGACGTCAAAATTCTACCGGGCATTGAATTTATGCACATCGTTGGACTTCTACTCGACACCAAATTTCCACCCTTCGTCGGACTTCTGTCCGTCCTCAGACTCCTACCCTACGTCGTATTTTGACCCGGCACTGGATTTTCTACCGATCAATATTATTTTCAACCTCCCTCCTAACAACAGTCTCTTCAACCTCCATTGCCAACTGACTAACATCGAAACTTTGTAGGATCTCTTGAAGCATAAAGGGAAAAGGAGGATCTCAGAACTTTCTTGCACAGAGAGGGGCCTCATGCCTGGACAGGGTCAAGGGAAAGCCTCAATTATAAGAATATAGGGAGAAGAAGGGATCTCTAGACTTCCTTGCAAAGAGAGGGGTGCCCCTCCTCTATACAAGAAAGTCCGGAGATCCCCGTTCTCCCTCTATTCTTACAATTGAGGCTTTCCTTTTGTCCTCCAAAGCACCAATTTAAGTAGGGAAAGTCACACACAAAAAGCAGTGGAAAGCCTCAACTGTAAGAGAGTTAGAGAAAAAAGAGAGAAGAAGAAAATGAGCAATTTTCCCCTTGCCTCAAGGGGCATTTTATAGGTAGAGGAGGAAAGAATATTCCCAAATAATAAGAATATTCTAAAAGGATGTCAAGAATATTCCTGGAATAAGAATATAAAAAGAAATATTCTTTAAAAAAAATAAAACAAAATACAATAATAAAAAAAAATTCGGTTCTTTGGTTGAAGTCGCTTTGCGTGGCTCTTTAAAAAAAACTGTTATCTATTTAAAAAAAAAAAAGGGTCCGCTTAATATATATATATATATATATATATAACTGCTAAAAATAACTGCCTCCTAAGGGGCACTTCAAAGAACCTTTTCGTTATAATTATATGGGATTCGGACTTCTTATTAATGCAAGTATATGGAATTTTCTCATATTCTGCTCAATCACCGAAAAGTTCCAAATGTTGTCCCAACAGGGATCCGGTACTAGAAGCTTAAGATCCAAGTGCCAAGAAGATTACCATCTACCCGTCAAGAAAGTCACTAGACAATACGAAAACTTCAAGGGGATTTGAAGATATGCACCAATGAATTGCATGCACCTAAAGATACTATTAAGTCAGTGCCGCGAAGGAGAAATTGTTGCTTGAACAGAAGATTCATATACGTGAAAAGAAGAAAAAAGATGAGAAATCAAAGCAACATATATATCATCGTGTTTTTGGTCAAAATGATTCCCAAGAGGATGTTTTTGCGAACACAAAGTATCTAATACAATGTGTTGTTGATGGATACAATGTCTGCATATTTGCATATGGGCAAACCGGTTTTGGTAAAATCTTCACAATGTATGGTTTAGAAAGCCATCATGGGCTAACCCAAGAGCTGCAGCTGAACTATTAAGTTTAGTAGATCGTGATATCAGCAAATTATCTTTTTTGGTTTATATGGCAAGATACTCTTGTTGATCTCTTGCTACCAAAGAATGCCAAGCATGAAAAGTTGGAAATAAAAAAAGACTCAAAGGTTCTATGATGCATTTCAATACATATTTTCGGATTTTTGGAGCTTTGATGTCCGAAAATAGGGGGACAACTGATATATTGTCAAAATTTTATCTTGATCAGGCACGAATCTCGAGGCAACAATCAAGTTGGAAACTTCAAAAATTAAATTTGGGATCGTCAGAACTCCGATTTCACCACACTTATAGTCAAACTGAGTGTCTCGGAAATACAAACTTAACGACACAAAATTCAACTCAATCCAAGCCCAAATAAGTCCGAATCAAAGACTCGAAGCACTATTGGAAAGTTCAATCCACAATTTTGGTTACCAAATAGTTTTTAAATGTGATATACTTATAATCAAATCAAGCGGCTCGACGAGATGAATCCAACGAGCCCAAAATCGTCGAATTCCGACATCATTAAGACCTTCAAATGTCCAACGAACAGTACATGATCAAGGGATTCAATATGGGCTGTCCATCGAACCACTCCCTATTTGACATTGATCTCTCACCTTTTTACGGGTCATGCCACTCCAGAAATCTATAAATAGACCCCTCATTTCTCTTGAGAGGGGACGGAAACAAGAAGAGAAGAAAGAAGAAGAGAAGGAAGAAGCTCCTACTCACTGCTGGACTTCCGCTGGACCACCACTTGAGGCCCTCACCTCCGCCGGACCACCGCCTGATGCTGTTGTTCCGTTGGACCACTGCTTGAGGCCCTCACCTCTGTCGTACCACCTCCTGATGTTGTTGCTCTGCCGGACTACCACTTGAGGCCCTCACCTCCGCCGGACCACCGCCTGATGCCGTTGCTCTGCCGGACCACACTACAGGAAAACCCCAAAATCCGGCGGTTTTTTCCGGCGGTTAGCCTATATTTACCGGCGGTTTTTTTAACTACCGGCGGCTTTACGGCGGTTTTTGTGCCGCCGGAAAAAATCGCGAAGGAAACTATCACTGGCAGTTTTTTACCGGCGGTTTATGTAGCCGGCAGTTTTCCGGCGGCTACGACCGCCGGTTTAAACCGGATTTTATGCCGGCGGTTTTCCGGCTGTGACGCCGCCGGCTATTTGATCGACGGCCTACCGGCGGTCGGTTTACCGACGGTTTGCCTGTGGTTTAGTTAGCCGTCGTATGTTTTTAAAACCGCCGGCCTTCGCCGGTAGACCGCCGGTTACCTAACCGGCGCAAGCCGGCGGTCTAACCGTCGGTATTTCCGGTGGTCTACACCGCCGGATGTCCGCCGTAGAACCGTCGGTGGCCTCCGGTAATTAACCGACGGTGTGATGCCATTACCGACGGCTGTCAATTGGCTGTCCGGTATCGTAGTTTCTGGCGGCCAAACCGCCGGTTAGCCGCCAGAAACCTGTAGCACCTGCAAAAAAAAATTGACAGCATCCCCTCTATTTGAGGGAGGTTCACCCTAAATTCTAAACATGCAGAAAGAGCAATATATGTTGGGCAACACGCCTCTATATTCATCACAATCATATGTTGGGCAACACGCCGCTAGATTCATCACAACCATAAATTATAAATACAATCACAAGCTCATCATAACATTACAATCACAGTTCACAAGTAAGTTCATGATAATGTTACAATCACAAGTTCTGAAATTCACAAGTTCTAATTAATACAATCATTAAACATAAAATAGATCTAATCATCATCTGTATCCTCACTGTCTGTAGATGGCTGCTCCTGTTGGTCCTTCTTCCTCTATTTTTCAGCTCTGTAGGATTGCAACTCTGCTTGTATTTCATTCTGAACCTTTCTCATTTCTTCAATCTCTCTAGATTGAACCCTTTTCATCTCCTCAATCTCTCTAGTAAGCGCTGCAACCCTCTCGCTTACAGATTCTTCAGCTCCACTTAGATCATGAAATGTAGAGGTGTATGTACTGCCCTCAATAGCAAAAGTCTGTGAACCCATGCCATATACCCTCCCCCTCTGTCTTCCACCAACAACTTCTGACCATGTCTGATACTCAGAAATGTGGGCCGATCCAGAAGATGATCCCTCGCCAGTGGACTGCCGACTTTCTCTAACTCGTACGAAATCATCCTGTGAGTAACAATTAGTTTTATTAAAATAAATTTTTATTCTAAAACTCCAATAAATTTTACTCACATGAGCCTTCCTAGACTTCTCATCAACCCACTTCTGGTCAGCTTGATGTTGATGAGTTCTTATATGCAACTCCAATGGTGTTGGCTCCCGACCAAGGTGCTCTTTCTGAAAATTTGATGCTTAGTTATACTAACATAAATATATGTAATAAACCAATTCAAAACACTTACCAGTCACCGCCTATGTTCTGTATGAGGTGCAGATCCACCAGTATGAAGAGTGCTTCCTAAATCGCCGCAGTCAGAGGCTCTGTTCTGTTTATTCTGCTCTCTCATTTTTATAAACTCAGGGGTAGCCCAAGCACTACTCAAATCTGCCCAAACGCCCTCTCCAATCCAATTAGGATGCTGCC
>NW_021318506.1:450158-459184 GCF_001605985.2 Dendrobium catenatum | reverse complement strand
GAGAGAGAAGGAAAGAGTTAAAATGAAATGCCAGACGCGGGGCTCGGTGTATTAGGGCTTAAACCGATGGTTTTCCGGCGGTTTTGACCGCCGGTAAAAAGTCACTTATCAACGGCGGTCTAAACCGCCGGTTCTTGTTGACATCCGGCGGTTTACCGTCGGTTTAGGGACCGCCGCCCTTACTGGCGGCTTACAATTGCAAAATCACCGGTGCAGCCGTCGTTAAAATCCGACGGCCAAACCGCCGGTGGTGCCGCCTGTACTACCGGCGGTCCTAAAACCGCCGGTTTGAACCGCCGGTTTTGGGCATTTTTCCTGTAGTGCCACCACTTGAGGCCCTCACCTTCGCCGGACCACCACCTGACACTTTTTCTCCACCCGACCACCACTTGGGGCCCTCACCTCCGTCGGACTGCCTGACGCCATTGCTCCGCCGGAACACCACTTGAGGCCCTCACCTCCGTCGGACCGCCACCTGACACCGTTGCTCCATCGGACCACCACTTGAGGCCCTGTGCTCCACCAAGTTACCACTTGAGGCCCGAACTTCTGGTCGACCATCACTTGAGGCCCCAAGCTCCACCAGGGCACCACCTGACACTCAGACTTATGCCAAACCACCACTTGAGGCTTGGACTTCCACCGAACCACTACTTAAGGCCCTATGCTCCACCAGGCCACCACTTGACACCCAGATCGAGTTCTCCCATAGTATTGCCCTTTTACTACAGCCTTTATGACCCCAGTCTCTTACCGACTACGATCCTTCTGACCTCCGTCACCTACAATGGTCATTCCGACCTCCATCACCAGACAACGGTCTTTCCGGCCTCCAACCTATCGACTATGGTTCTGTTGACCAAACATACATGTCTATGAAACTCCCACCATGTAATGTGCTCTATATGATGTACATTTATATCATCAAGCCAAGGCCTTCTCCTAAAGAAGGGCCTCATTTGTAATCAACTGCAAATACTATTGGATTTATTCAAACTGGGCTAGCCCTCGTGATTTTTACACCTTTTCAGGGGTTTCCACGTTAAACTCTGGTATCTCTTATGAACGCTACACCCTCTCTCTTATCTGCTTGTGTGATGGATCTTCGTATATAGCTAAGACATTAAACTATATATTTCTCTACCATCGCTAATACTCCAAGATGCAACAATAAATAATATACTATTTCAATTTTTTCAAAAAAATTATTACTCATATATTAAACAAAAATAATAATTATTAATTTAAATCTTAAATTAAATTTTAATAACAACCAATTCACTTAAATTATTCTTATTAATAATGAACTAGTAAATAAAAAAAATTATACTTGCTAATTAATTTTTTTAAATATAAGAATATTATAATTTATATATATTAGACAAAATAACATTAAACAAAATGAGATGATATTTTTAACCAAATTTAAATACCAGTAAATGATTAGTGCAGTAAAATTTAATATGACTATCAATTGTACATGTTCTAGATATTTTGACTGTACAAAAGATTATAAAAAGATAATATTAGAAGTTGTTAAAATCTTGCTTTTAAATAGTGGAGCAAAGTCGAGAAATTGGATCGATATTTTAAAAATGTCAATAACATTCCCAAGTCGGCATGAAAAAAATTTGAAAATTTTGAAAAAATTGGATCGATATTTCCTATTAAGAAGAGAATTACATAATAAAATTTGTAAACATGATAACTCCAAGAACTCCATCCAAAATACAGAACGTATAAATAACATAGACATACAGTCCACTGAAACTGAAAGCATCTACAACCGACATATCTGACAGGAAACAAGAATATATATATATTTTTTTTGTACATTTAGATCATTTAAGACAAATTCACATACAACGCATACACAAAGACTTGAACCAATGACCACCTCTTGATTTAAAGCTTAAGCTCTCAACCAACAAATCAACATCAAACTTCTTCTAAGACCAACATTTTTTATTATAAATACAGTGAACTGAGTATTATAATACATTTTTTATTATAACTATTTGACCAACATGAAACTTCTTCTCATGGCTCTACCACTCCAAACTCTATTCCCTCGATCCTTAAGTGAAATCTTAAGGTGCCGATATATTTTAGGAGGTTCTGTATACTTACAGGCTAATTCCAAAAGCCATGTATTCAGCAAACCGTGAGATTTCAGCTAAATTCTCCGCTGGAGCGGACATGCCTTTAAACAGAAGGGGAAGCGTGGTTAAGTGGCAAAATACTGGAATGGTTTGTACTCACCGGCCCTGTCCTTTGCAGTTCATCTTCTTCTCTGCTTCCAGAGCCTTCGTTGTCCTCTAAGGACGTCAGTTTGGTCTCCGGAATGAAGAAATAGGTGATAAATGCCCCTAGAAGGCAACACCCTCCTAATATGAGCAACGAGTGCATCATGCCGATCCCCGGTTTCCACCCTCGCCCTAAGCTGTCTTTCTTCTCATTCCGAGAAGCCCAGAGAAACCCAACCGAGCCAATAATAGCTCCAACCTTCCCGGCCGCGCCGGCTATGCCATGGCATGAGCACCGGAACCGTGCCGGAAAAAGCTCCGCCGGGACGATGAAGGTCGTAGTGTTGGGGCCAAAGTTTGAGAAGAAGAAGGTGAAGCCGTAGAGAACTAAAAACCAAGCATTCTTGATGTGATCATTCCAGTAAGCATCGTAGGGTCCGGCGAGAGAGAAGAGGAAGACAGCCATTAAAATAAATCCCATGATCTGGATCGGTCGCCGGCCGATGCGATCGATGGTTAAGACGGTGAACCAGTACCCTGGAATGGTTGATGCCGCGGCGATAATGGCTTGAAACTTAGCGACGTTGTAAGCTTCGCGATAAGCGTTGTAAAGCTTAGGGTCTTTGAACCAGGGTTCGTAGATCTTGGATTGGAAAAGGGTAGAACCGTAGTAAGGTATGTCGATGATGAACCAGGCAGCGGCGCAGGCGAAGAGATTGCGGCCATGGATTTGGAGGAATTGCTTGGAGAAAAAGCCGTATGGTTCAGAAAGGGGCCGCGTTGGAGCTCCGAGCTCGGTGTCTTCGTCAATGGAGGGCAAGTCTAGGTCTACTAGCACTCTCCTTATGTCGTGGTTGGCTCGAACCACGTTTTGCTCTACCAAGGCCGTGTACCTGAGCAAGTTTTGAAGAAGAATCTGGATTAGAGAGAAATTTTATTTTATAATTCTATATAATATATAATAATTGATTTTTTTTTAATAATAAACATTAGATCATAAAAAATATAATTCAAATTATTAAAACAAAAACTTAATAAACATTAGATAATAAAAAATATGATTCAAATTATTAAAACAAAAACTATCCCTATCTTATAATCAACATATAAGGAAATCTTTGTGTTTAAAATATGTTGAATATGTCGACGATTTTTTATTTTTTATATAATGCAGTTTTCTTTTAATTTATATTGGTTTTTTTAATTTCTTGACATTAGTTCTAAGTCTTTAGCTTTAATTCTATTTATACATATTACTGCTCTCTTTATTCACATATTACTTTCAAAATATTTTCCAAAATTTAATCATTAATTGCTGCAATATACTTGTCTAGCTAGTTTTAACATGTATTTATTCTTTACATTGTCATTCATATTTATAGCTTAGCTAACTTTATTATTATTTTTAGAAATTTAGCTTTTTAATTTTTAAATACATAAAATTCATAAATCATGTGTTCATTTCAATGTTTGAAACTTTGGCTTAAAAACAATATTTTCATTGAAATTCTTTTGTTATGCTAATATTTATATCATAACGAGAAATAGGATATAAATATATATATATATATTAATTTTTTTTTAATTTGAATTAATATTAATAAAATATTTAAATTATATTAATTTTAGTCAAAATTTAATAATTTTCAATTTATTTTTGTATATTAATATTAGAAAATTCTGGTATAATTTTTTTTCATAAATAAATTTTAGGAAATAGATAATTGCAACCTAATTACCTGGCAGTTTCCGGCATTGCCATCCTCCAATACAAAGTGAATACGGCCGGAACCGCCCCCATCATCAATATCACCCGCCACAGCATATCAGCCCCCTCCGGCGTATCGATCAGGCCACGCATCTTCACCTTCTTATCCACCCGCTCGAACGCGGCTGCTGCAGCCATAGTCACCGCTGATCCAACTAATATACCAAATCCCTGCATCGAAAACACTGCGGCAATAAACGATCCCCTAGTCCTCCTATTCGCAAACTCTGACATAATAGTCGCCGACAAAGGATAGTCTCCGCCAATACCAACTCCGAGGAGAAAGCGGAAGAAGCAGAGACTGGTGAGCACGCAGCCACGGGTGCGGCAAACGGAGAAGCCGCTGCCGAAGGAGCTGAAAATCATGAGGAGAAGTGCAAGACCGTAGACGCGGCGGCGGCCTAGGCGGTCGCCGAGAAAGCCGAAGAGGAGTTGGCCTAAGATCATGCCGATGAGGGCGACCGAGATGACTGCGGTGTAGATGATGGGGGGAGTGGTGCCGCCCTTGTTGGAATGGTAATAGATTCTGCCGATGAGTTTGAGGACGGGAGTGATAGTAAAGAGGTCGTAGGCGTCGGTGAAGAGGCCCATGCCGGCTATGATGATGGCTTTGAAGTGGTAAAGCTGAGTTTTGGCGTGGTCGAGAGCTGTGAGGACTTTGAGCTTCATTTTTGGGGAGGATGAAGTCTTTTTGAACGGGGGGTTTCGTTATAAATGGGAATGTGGAAAGGGCTGCAGAAATAGTTTGACGTCGCTGTTGGCCGAGTACATGTCATAGAAGAGGGATAAATTATTAGGTGAATAATTTTAACAAAAGCATAATTATAAATTATATTAAAAGCTTAAGTACGGTCATAAAAATTTTAAAATATATAAAATCCCGTGACAAACGGATGACTTATGCTTACTATGTTAGAATAATTATATATAATTATTGCGCCTTGGAGTATTCGCGGCGGTAAAGAAATATATAGTTTAACGTCCTAGCATTGTACGAAGATCCAGCACACAATCAGATACGTGAGAGGGTGTAGCGTTCATAAGAGACACCAGAGTTTTTACGTGGAAAACCCCTTAAAAGAGGGAAAAACGACGGGGCCTAGCTCAGTTTGAATGAATCCACTAGTATTTACAGTCGATTACAAAGGGGTAACTCCCCTCCAAGGGCGATCAGATTACAACTAGCAACTGTTCGATAGAAGTCTGGTGTTAGACCCAGTGTCACTTGATAGTGCCCTGACGTCACCTGGAAGTTCGGGTGTTAGTTGTTAGTCTGGCCTTAAACAGAACGTCGGGCCTTGAGCAGAATGTCAAGCCTTCAGTAGAACGTCGGGCCTTATGTAGAATGTTGGGCCTGAATGTCGGGCCTTTAGCAGAACGTCGGGCCTGAACGTCAGGCCTTGAGGTGGTGGTGCAACGAAGCTCCGACGATGGTCCGGCGAGGTTCCGGCGGTGGTTCGGCGAGCTCTGGCGGTGGTCCGACGAGGTTTCAGCGGTGGTCCGACGAGCTCCTGTGGTGGTCCGGCGAGGATCTGTCGGTGGTCGAGGAGGAGCTTCTTCCTTCTCTTCCTTCTCTTCTCCTCTTCTCTTCTTCTCTTCCCTTCTTGCTTGGATCCTCTCTCGTGAAGAATGAGAGCTCTATTTATAAATTTTCTGGAGTGGCATAGCTCGTAAATAGGCGTGAGATCACG
This sequence comes from Dendrobium catenatum, assembly GCF_001605985.2. Taxonomy (NCBI): domain Eukaryota; kingdom Viridiplantae; phylum Streptophyta; class Magnoliopsida; order Asparagales; family Orchidaceae; genus Dendrobium; species Dendrobium catenatum. Next base: position 453,479 of record NW_021318506.1, on the reverse strand, counting down.
GGCGAATAGGGAGTGGTTGAATGGACGACCGATATCGAATCCTACGATCATGCACCATTCATTGGACATTTTATGGTCTTAGAGATGTTGGAATTCGGTGATCTTGGGCTCGTTAGATTCTTCTCGTCGAGCCGTTCGATTCGAGTATAAGTTTGTTAAAATCGGAGACCGTTTGGTATCTCAATTTGCAGTTTGAACCTTCCAATAGTGCTTCGAGTCCATGATTCGGATCCATTTAAGCTCGGATTGGGTTGAATTTGGTGTTGTTGGGTTCGTATTTTTGAGACGCTCAGTTTGACTATAAGCTCCCTGAAATCGGAGTTCAAATGCTCTTGAATTTAATTTTTGAAGTTTCCGGGTAGATTTTGCCTCGAGATTCGTGCTTTATAAAGATAATTTTTTGATAATACATCAATAATAATTATGTAAGACATCATAATAATTATTCAATTATATATATTTAACTATATAAACCATTAAGTGGCCCATATATTTAAATTAATGAAATTTAAATATTTATATTTAAATCCTATTGGTTAAGAATAGATAATTTGAACAATCGTTTATGGACTGTTTTATCAAATAACTCTAATGAGCAGTTATTATAACTAATTTGAAGGAAATAACTATGAGGCCTCTCTCTCTCATTATGGGCGTTAGTTTGTTCTATAGAGAATTAACTCATAAAAGAAGAAAGTGAAAGGAAAAAGGGAGAAAAATTATAGTTTGAAATTAATCATGAATCAAGGTATATTTTCACTACTAAAATTAGGATATAATCGCAGCATTAAATAGCAGCAGTTTTAAAACTGCTGCTAAATATTAACTATAGCAGTTGTTTAAACTACAGTAATTACAACACAAAAATTATAGTATTTTCACAGCACTTATTATCAGCAGTTCTTACTTTTGATAAAAATCAATATATTTTTTCTATTCCAGCTCTAGCCGAACATTCTTTAGCGCTTCATCTTCGCCCCAGACATACCGAAGACCGCCTTCGAAGCCTAGCTTTGTGACTCTGGTACTCCTCGTTGCCCACCTTCTTTGCCTGCTTTCCTTCCTCGAAACCTCCATCGCAGAAAAACCCGGATGTCGTTGCCGCTGGGGTAATATCCTACATCTTCTTCTTTCTCCGAAACCTAGCTTCCCTTTTCACTATTAACCTATTCTCTAAGCTAACGCCAGAGGACTTCGCTGGTGAGACGCCATCTTAGACGCTACAGTTCGTCGGGGACCCTAGATCATACTCTTGGCCAAGTGTGCCCTCGCAGGCTATGGTTCTCCATGCTGGAGTTGTTCTTCTTTTTGCCTGTCAAACAACAAATCAGCGCTGGAAAAAGGATCAGACAAACTTATTTGTGTGGAGTTAGGTAATTTTTCCTCAAATCAAATTTACCAAATTTTTATATTCTCTTTCAGCTTTTCTTCAGTGAGCATGGAGGCCATTTGTCAAGAACAATTATGAGATGTTTGTTTTCACATAATGGGTCTCACAAGTTCTATTCTCGGTATATTTTAAGAAATTCACATAATGGGTCTCACAAGTTCTATTCTCGGTATATTTTAAGAAAAGGCTTCATTGTGATAGAAATTCCTTTAATTATTGTGACAATTCCACCGTTGTTTAGTGAAAAGCAATCTGATTAAGGAATGATGAGATGGAATGGTATTTTTAGTGACAACCGAATATAGCGAAGTGCATTGTCGTAGTTAATTTTGATCCTGTAACAAACAAAAACTCAAGTGGCTCCCAACATTTTTCTAAAATACTTAACTTATCACGAGTTATTTGTTTCAAAATGCTTCCTTCTAGGATAGAAGTTGAATTATATAGAATAGCAAAACATTTCCAACTATTTTTGTTACAGATTCAAATTGTGATTGTCAACCCACCCATGGAGCCTATTTATTTAATAAGAGATTCTCTGAATGACTTATTAATGAATAATGACAACTATTTGGTGTCTTAATGATAAATTAGAATGATTTTTTAAAAAAAGTTGAAAATGTGACCATCATCATATTTTGCTGAGAAAATTATTTTGTTGAAAAAATTATTTGGTGTCTCAAAAGATCAAAATGAAGTTTACTCAAGTGTTTGACTATAATAATCTAGATTAAGGATCATTAATTTCATAATTAAAATCATGATAATATAATGATATATCTTTCTAAGGAAAGAGGATATCACCTATTATCAATCATTTGGATACGACGATAATGATCGTTAAATTTTAACTTCCCAAAGATAATTAATTAAAGGTTTTAAAAATTTGATTAATGAAAATCAGGTCTGTGTTACTAAATCTCCTACGAACACAAGCCCTCATAGTTAACTACATCGTAGGGAACTGAGATTTCATACGAATACTCTCGATTAAAATAGCGGTAAAAATTTTATTTAAGGATTTCAAAATTTGATGTCAAAGGAGGTAAGGGTGGGAATTTTCAAACGGGAATGGTTCAATGTTGAACACTTATTTCTGGAGTAAAAAAAAAGAGGGGTAGGAGGTGTTTTGAGATTCTAAATCACTTCAAAAATACCCCAGCCTATCTTAAGTGTTGGGCTTGAATTTGATTGAGAATGATTTAAGTTTAAATGGTGAATTTTATTAGAAAGTTGAGATTCAATTTCTGAAAGTTGTGATTTTATAGCCAGAGCTTTCCTCAGAACCTAAGTCTAAATTGGGTACTAAAAAATAACCCGAACCTAACTAATGCAGTGCAAATTTGGACTTACCCCGGCCTGGAATGGGGAGCCATCTATGTTAAGATAATTGCTATTTGCATGCTTTACATTTTTGCAACTTATGAAGTTTTGATGATTCCAAACATTATTGTTCAAATATGTAGTTATCTCCTGACAATTTTGGAAGAATTGTATTTGCTCTTCTGTGTACTAACATTTCAGGGAAAACAAACTCCAGATTACGATGACTTCAAATTGAATTCAGCATGAGATACTCTGTAATATTTGAAGCTTACACTTCTCTTTGAAATAAAAATTGAAAGGGAGTGATTGTAACTTGAGTGAATAAAAACATACACACACACAAGAGGAGATCATATAAAATTTATATTGATCGTACAGGACGATATACGTTCGTACTGGATGATTAGACAGTTATCTCCTATAGAGCATATGGAACGAATACGAACTTGCTCGAAATTTTTTTTCTAAGTCCTATTCGTCCAGGATGAAATAAATTATCGTCCAGGACGATTGGCTCTCTGGAAAATTTTCATCCAGACGAAATTAAATTATCGTCCGTGGCGACTGGTTCTCTGGAAATATTTCATCCAGACGAAATTAAAAAT
>NW_021318506.1:378393-450058 GCF_001605985.2 Dendrobium catenatum | reverse complement strand
TTTACTAAATGTATTATTTAAAATAATTAAATAAGACATCTTAACTTAAATTATATTTTAAAATGAAAATATTTGAAATATTTATCTAAAAAATTATAATATATTTTAAAATCAGGTTTGATCTTTTATTAAATATTTTAACAAATTTTTAATTAAATATTATTTTAGAAGGGTTAATAATCAATATTTAATATAATCCAAAATATATTTAATATTTGAAATTAAAAATAATTTTAAATTAATGTATTTATTTTTCTAAAACTATTGATATAAAGGATGTACTTTTATGATTTAAAAATGATTTTAAAACTTTTTTAGAAGTTTTGTGAACTTAAAGTAGATTTAAAATAATTTTATAAATTATTTTAAATAAAATGGCAGTTGGAAGCCACGTGGCAAACCCTGATTGACTGCTTTAATATGCAGCTAATCATTAATAAGGATTGTGCCGCCGAGCAATCTTTGCCAATGATTACGATTGTGCGGAAATCAATGCCACAACACTCAAACACATAAGCATGGGTTTTGCACCATCCAATCTTCTGTAGTATTGATTGAATAGCTGTTACGAAGCCGAACGAAGAAACTAATTGCAAAATCGAATTCACGGTCAAATGAACGCACAGAACAACTTGATCTAGATTGTTGATTGTGCGATCAACGGTCTAGAAAATGTACATCAAGAATACGTTATGAATAAACCATAGAAATGGTTTTTCATCTCGTTTGCTCGATTGGATCGATCAATTTACATGAAATTATAAACATGTATAGGATACATGCTAAAATGCACTTTATGAAAAGTTATTTAAATCTAAGTGTTTTAGACTAGGGTTTGCAATTTTACCAAACATATCCAATGGATTTGAGAGTTCTCAGGTTTGTTGCACTAGTAGATTATCCACACTCCTACTTATAGTAGAAATTGTAGCATAAAAAGCTTTAGATTATGAGATTTAAGCCTTGAATATCCTAGGTGATCGATTCTCCAGAAAGCTCACCGCCGAAGGCCTTGGCCGGTAGGGTTCGACTTGGGTGAGGTAGAGGGAACCAAGGAGAACTCAATGGAATAATCACCAGCTCTAGGGAGGCTTTGAGCAAGAAGAATATTTAAGATCCTCTCTAATGGTGCATTAGACCTCTATTTATAGCCTCAATTCTAGGTTGGATGGCTAGGATGCATCCTAGGGTTAATTAAGAGAGATTTAAGCTCTCTTGGCCATATTGAGAGTCAAGGGAAGACTTAGGAGTGTTTGAATGTCATGTGGGTCAAGTATTTGACCTAAATAGGTTAACTTTGACCAAATTAAGGTTGAGTTGACCAAGTCAACTATTGACTAGGTCAACATGATCAATCAAACCCAAATGAATTGGAATTGAGCACAAGGGGATTTGAAATTGATCTAAATTCACATAGGGGTGACTTAGACTAGCCTGGTCAACTTAGGTTGACTTGGTCAACTAGGTTGACTTAGTATACTTAGGTCTCAATTCAATACATTTAGTTTGACTCACTGAACCCATTGGAAGGGGTCTTAGGGTCTAGCTTGGTCGATTTGACCAGGTCAACCCTCTTGACCTTAGTTTAGTGAAAAGCAAGGTCAACACCTAACAATGAGGAGAAGGTAAAAAATATGATTATGAAAGCCCCCGACAATCCCAGGCTTACTTCTTAAATCATTAAAGTTTATATATTATCCTAAGAAATTTTAATTCTATTTTCAGCAGGAAAAATTAATATTTGTACCCTCATGAGCCCGCGTATTCAGCCTTAAAAAAAGATGACATATAAATCACTAAAAAATTAAGAAAAATAGTCAATCCTATACACAAGTAAAATAAATAAATAAATAAATCAACTAAATTATTTAAATAACTAGAATGTCTATAAACAAATTGCTTATTTATTGCAACCCAGAATTTATAGGAATTAAAAGTGGCCGGGCACCACTAGCAACAACTTATATTCTAATCCTAAGACTAATGCAAGTGGCTTTGAGTGAGATTCTCTTTATCTTCAACTCTTCATCCTTCTCCGTTTCAGGCTCCTTGGATCTTCCAGGTTTAGATATCCAAATGAAAAGAAACTCCCCCTTATAGGGATGTTTTCTTTTATCTTTTGATATTAAAAATCATCCTAACTTTGGATGTCCAAATATAAGGAAACCTTCCCTTAAGAGGATGTTTCCTTCTCTTTGGACTCCAAGTTGGATGTTTATATACCAACTCAAAGGCTCACTTTCACAATGTTATTACAACTCAATTAAATTATATTAAATCAAAAGAAATTTTGACTCTCCTACAAGATTATCCAAAGTAATTCAAAATAAAATACATTCCAAGCAGTTTATATATATATGTATTAAATTGAAAACTCAGCCACACTTGGTCATGCTCTTTTATTTTAAGGGGGAATTGAGGGATTTTAGCACATATACAAAAATTGTCAGTTTAAAGTATTAATTTTTCCCTCATGATCTATAGCCCTATACAAGCATGGCCACCTATAGAAAACTCAGTGAGCAACCAGATCATTCATAACCTAAGTGTAAACTACAACCTATCACATCAATTTATAGATTACTATTAAAGTAAGTAAACACTCACATCAATCAATTTTCAATCATAGTATGCAATAAAAACTCAAAAAGCCTGATACACACTAGTAAAAAGTAAACAGGGGATTAGCCTAGACTAGAGTTGGTTGTCCTAAAAATTAATCTAAAGTGTGTGAGGTAAGATGTGTGGCTTGGGTATGTCCTAAAATGAGCAATTTGTTGAAGTTATCTAGTGTTCAAGTTTGTTAAAGGTCGAAGGGGAAATTTATATTTGAGTTTAAATATTAATGTGTTAAAGCTTATTTTAGGTATATTTTAGTTGTTAAAAGGTTACTGCCTTTGTTGCTCACCGATGCGATGAATTTTATTTTACATTTTTTGGGGCTAATTTAATAGTCTCGTAGGCCCAAGTTATCTAACAATAACCAGTGTTGATTAAGCTGATTTATTTGGTTGAGGATTAAAGGTCGATAAATTTAAGTTAAATGTGTTGATCGTTGGTTTGAATAATAAAATTAAAATTTTCTAAAATTTTTGAATTATTTAATTATATTTATAAAGGGGCCAAAAGTTGACTTTTAAAATTTTTAAATTTTTTTTAATATTAGAAATTAATGTAAGTGATTAGATTCTTAATTTGCTAAATTTATAATTTATTACATTAACTTATGATTTTTCAAAGTTCTGATCTAGTTTTGAACTATAGTTGATTGGAAAGTTGACTTTTTGACTTTGACTTAACTTTGGTGGTTTGACATTTTTAGAAAATACTAGATTTTAATTAGAGTTAAATGACAATAAGCTTGATTAAATTAAATTTTTCTAAAATTAATGGTGATTTTTCAAAGTTGAGATATTTTTGGAATTTTAAAAATTACTTAATTAGGGGGTTTTTTAGATTTTGATCCAAATCCTTCCCTAACCTCTTGGAATTAAAAGTTTGACGGGGATATAGCACATCATAATCAAAACCAATATTCTCCACAAAAATTAAAGTGCAAAAATTAAATGCGGAAGCACAATAAGAAAGAACAAACCAAATTTTATTGTGGTTCAGTCAACCTAACTTACGTCCACTCCCCAGAGCATCTCCTCAGCGTATTGCACTAAACATAGTGTCTCTCCTTTTGCCCCCACAACAAGGCGGAGAAGCACATACAAAAACTCCTTTCCACCAACCCCAGTGAGGTAGAGAACTCAACTCCTTTTACTTCCTCCAGAAGCAGGTAGAGAACCCAACTCCTTTTGCTTCCTCCTGAAGTAAGCTGAGAACATCGATCATATGCTAATGTAGACTTCTCTAGAACCCCCAACGAACCAAGGATGATGACCGTAGAAGATGACAATGGATCCTTGCTTGGAGCAATAATTGTGAAATCCCTCACAAACTCTCCCTCACAAGATCCTCTATCTCTCACTTACTCTCCCTCTCTTCTTGGCTCTCTCAGGTAAGGACAACAGTAAAAGATACACTATTAGGTAAAATAAGAGGTCTTATATAGAAGAGCTTAAAAAAGATATTAATTGCAACAAACCAACTTTATTGTCAAGGACAATCTGAATATCTTCCTATATGAGCAGTATAAAATTAGCTCAATCAGCCAGGATGATTTAGGACGATCATAGGGTTTTTTGTTCATATCATCTAGGATGATATTATTTCATCTTATATGATTAGTTCAAGTGGTTGAATATCATCCAGAACATCACCCTAAATAGATATCTGGATGATAAAAAATTGACAAGTTTATCCAGGATGATCTCACGATCGTTTGGGCTAATTAGTTCAAAATATCACATATCATCCAGAATATTGCCTTGAATGGAGCCAGCCCAATGTTTAATCATCCAAGAATGAATTAAGGTTTGTGAACTAATCATCCTGGCCAATCCTAAGACCATCCAAGATAATATGATTGAGCAATCAAATTTTAATTCTTTCCTTAATTACCAGATTAATTTAGATATAATTGAACTGTCTCGTCCAGGATAATGTCCTGGATAATATCTAAAAATGAAAGATACCTAAATAGATATGGTGGCAGATTATTTTAAAATGAGCCTATCATCCAGGATGATGTGCTTAATTACGAGTGCCTTAACTATGATATCCTAATTAGGTTTTTATATTTAACCGATCGTCCAAGCTGATTTATGGATTGTCTTGGATGATGTGATCAAAAATAGAAAACTATAAAATAGTAAAAAATTTTACACCAAGTGTGTGTGTGTGCAAGGTTACTTAGCATCAGGACCCACATTGATACAATTGACTTAAGAAAAGGTAAAAGATTACAAACTAACTCAGTCCTAGTTTACCCAATCTTGAGTTAACTTGAGTTACACTCGATCTTGTGGACCTGAAATATTTGAAGGCATAACAATCATTAAGAAGTATAAAAAATGCTTGCTATCATCAAAATTATATTTCCTGAAATTAGATTTACAACAATCTATCCTTTTTTTATGATGGATAACACAAAACAAATATTCAATTAAAGTATCACAATAAAAAATAATAATAGTGAGTCAAAAAGTTCAGATTGTTTAGAAAACCAACATAGTATATAAAAATAGTATAACTACTCCTCATTTTGACATTAAAAAAGGATGAGGGAAAGAAATACAATAGAAGCTACAAAATAAAAGTAAACTACATCAAATGAAAAAAAGATGACATCACAAAAAAACTAAAAGAAAGATGGCCCTTGATCATCCGAAGGAGGTGGTGGTGGTGGCTGCTGAAAGTAACTATAAAGAGTGGCAAACTATTCTCCAAACTAGGCCATGTGTAGGTCGTGCTGGTGCTGCTGCTGAGCCACGTAAGAGTCAAAGCATGCAACATCCTCTACATGTTGCTGCTTCTATGCAGCATTGTATGACTCAAAGTGAATGTCCCTCCGGTCAAACTGCTTTATCAACTGATCCAACTGTGAGTGATGGCATAGTGGAGCAGGTGCAGGAACAGGTGTAGGAGCTGCCTCCTCCTTAGCTCCCTCAGCTTCCTCCTGCCCTGAGTAGAGATGAGTATTATGAAAAATTTGGAATGCGTTATTTGAGTAGAAGGTAGGCTAAAAGTTTAGTGGGGTAGGATATTGGAGGTTGTATTTGGATTCTAGGACATAGGTAATGATGTGTCCTAAGGCAAGATTGGGCTTTCTCATATATCCTAGATCTCTAATGCTCATCAGATGCTCTATGCATCAAAAAATCAGATCAGTGGCATTAAACTCACGGTGGGCCAGAATGTAGAAAGTGGTGATCAATACGAGTTGAGTGATGTGAACACGATCACCAGCTTTGGAAGAATAGAGGTGCGAAGGACACGTTGGATTGTCCTAGCATCTTTGAGTAAGCTACTAGACTCTCTAACATGATAGGAAGTATTATTGTTCCTCAAAAAGTGGTTGGCTGGTACCCAATCATAGTCGGGGTCTTGACACAAGATGTGGAGTTTGTCTACTATTGTGGACAGTTGTAGGAGATCTTGATAGTCTTGATATGTGATTTTGACAAGACGTCTATTCGCATAAGACTGAAGAACAGTGAAGGACGAATTGATGCAAAGGCTAGCAAAGAATTCAAATAGTAAATCTGAATTTAATGGAATAATAAGAGTAAGGAGAAAAGAGAGAGAAGTATGAGAAAATAAGTCTATAACAGGATAGGAAAGGATGTGAGGGTTGACGGTCTGGGATACAATGATCCCAGCCATCTTATATCTCTGATAGGTGGCTTGGTCGCCCTCCTCCATGAAATGTGGGTCAAGATTGGCCCTCGAGGAGCTTCTAGAAGCCATACGAGATCTTTTATCACCACCCACAATAAAAAAAAATAGTGAGGAAGTAAGAACAAGGAAGATTATGTGAGAAAAACATTTCCAATACACAGTTTAAAAAGAATCAAACCGATTGTCTAGGATGATCGCAAAATCACCCAGGATAATCAGATGAAATAGTTGTGTCAGGGACGATTGGTTAAAAAGGTGGTAAAGTTGTTTTGGACGATCAGAAATTGTCCGTGATGATAAGACACAGGTGATCATCCCGAGGAGTCAAGCTAGATGATCGTTGAAAAAGAGGATTGGCTTGGATAATTTGCTGGATCAACCAGGATGATGCATAATAATGGATAGTACCAACTGAATTTAAAATATTTAAAGCATTACCACGTGTTTCATCCAGGACAAATAAGTGTATCATCTGGGATGATCACCAATAATTGATGATACCGATTGGGGTTTAAATTTATTGCCATGTGTATCATCCAAGACAAACATGTGGATCGTACAGGCCAATTACCAATAATATAGCAAGATAAAGAATATCATCGAGAATCCTCTAGGCCGATCACCAAAAAGTAAAGCAGGATACGTTCAGATCATCCAGGATGATAAAGTTTTATCCAGGACTATGATACAACAACAACAACATCAAGCCTTTATCCCACTACATGGGGTCGGCTATATGAGTATTTTTTCCCCATTTTGTCCTATTAATGGTCAAATTCTTATTTAAATCTAATAAAGAAAGGTCATTCCTAATATTTTCTAACCAGGTCTTTTTAGGTCTACCTCTAACTTTCTTAACATAAGTCAAATCTAATACCTCTACTCTCCTAAGCGGATCATTGGAAGGATGCCGTTTTATGTGACCAAACTAAGGCGACTCTCTAATATAATCTTCTACTAGGGCTACTCCAATCTTTTCACATATATGCTCATTTCGTATCCTATCTCTAAGGGTATAGCATCTCATCCACCTGAGCATCCTCATCTCTGCCACACTTAACGTAATATAATGCTTCTCTTTTAATGGCCAACATTCAGCACCATAAAGCATTGCAGGCCTCACTACCATCTTATAGAATTTTCCCTTAAGTTTGAGGGGTACTTTTCTATCACACAATAAGCCCGATGCATTCCTCCACTTCAACTATCCAACTTAAATTCTACTGATAATATCCCCATCTATTTCACCATCACTCTGAACAATAGATCCTTGATGATGATAAATAGAAAAAATTATATCAGCATCAGATGAGAGTGGATTGAATGTATCGTCCAGAACGATATGAAAATCAACCAGGATGATGTGAAACAAATTGAAGTTCAATAAGTGGATGGAGATGATCATCGAAGGCCTAAAGAAACAAAACATGTTAACCCTAGCTCGGACTTCTTTTAGGGCAAAATCATCTTTTGAAAAAAAAGATCAAACTTAGAAAAATAAATTGGATAAGAAAAAGAGTACCGTTCAAAACTTGGTTAAAAAAAAATCTTATAGAATAATATACCAAAGTAGTTTGCCACATTCAAGAAGTCTGAAATCAAGCCTTCGAAAATATCAAGTGACACATGAATTCTTCTAAGATTTAAAGATTTAAAAGAGAGGGAAGCTTGCTTTTTGTGGGTTCATTTTATGTCTATTATCAATTAATTGGCATACTTTGCGTATCTTTTGATTTTTGTTATTCTTTGTGCAACTTTCAATTTTTAGCGGTCATTGCTCATCTTTTCACTTTTCTTTTCTTTTTGGGGCTAATTTTATGCCATGACCTTTTCAAAACTCTTAAAACTCTCGGTTGTGAGTATATCTTCCATATATTAGAGAAGAAAAATTCACTCTCTAATATAGGGAAGACTAAACCACAAAATAGAATCAAATTCATATGATAAATGCAATGATAAGATTTCAAAGAAATTGAAAGTAATATAAAGACTTTGAACATTATATATATATATATATATATATATATATAAGATAGATTACTGTAGCAAGATAGAAAAGATCTCAATTGCAAAGTTCAGTTATTAATTTAAGATATATTTTTATTTAGAAAAGAAAATTACATCGCTAAAAGAGGTTAGAGGGAGGAAAACAATCAACGATGTTTCTCCCTTTAACTGATTTAGAGATGTAAATTATTGACTGTAAATTTAAAAAAATAAAAATAAGGCATAAAATATCATTTCAGTTATGACCAAAAGAAAAAAAAAACTTACAAACAAAAAGAAAAACACCATAGATGAAACAACTACAAAATAATAGTAAAAATAACAAAAAAGCTAACACAAAACTAAAAAGAAGGAATAAAAAATAACACCAAGCAATAGAGTAGTAATCAAGCAAATCAGAATTTATTAAACAACAAGTTTATGTAATTAAGAGATGTGAGCCTCCGATGTCTAAGTACCACATGATCTCATGAGACCTTTTGTGAGAACAAGCCTACAAAATCATCAAATGTCAGATTTTGGAACCCAAATAGATTTGGGTCCCTTCTTATAAAAAGAAGAATACAATGCATGTGTGTTATGCTGTGAATCATATAATTTGGATCTCCACACCCAATGTGTATAATAGTGAACTGTGCAAGTATGTAAAATGTGTCCTAGCATGTCGCATGAAAAGCATCTAACTCCAGAAAATGGATTTACTAATATGTTCGGGTTATAATTCCTCTTCCTAGGTTTTGGCTTTAGATCAAGCGTGGGTGTATTCCTATTTCTCTCAAGTGCATTCAATTCAACTTTAAACCCAAGTTAGCACTTTCTAAAATAACATTATCAACATTAAATCAAATAGTACTCCCTATGCTCAAATTATTCAATATAAGTTTTAAAATCAAATTTAAGTGAGGTGTAGGATGCTTTCAAAGAATCATACTCAACTACTAACTTAGAATGCTTTTTATTCAATTTATCAAACTCAAGAAGTAATGACATGTGATTGCTATCAATTTGAGTGTAATATTTACTTAAAATTTAATACTCTTTTTGTAATTTGAGAATTCTAATTTCAGACTAGTATGAGTTTTCTTAAGTTTCATATATGATGCATGAATGTTCTCACAAAATTCAAGTAATTGATCATTGGTTGGTTCACATACATCTTCTTGGTCAGACTGACCAAGATGATCACCCATCAAGCACAAGTTTATTATCTTCTCTTTAGATTTAGTCTTAGATGAGTCAGATGCATAATCCACCTAGAATACCTTTTGGAACTACTTCTTGTCCTTCTTGTACTTGGGCCCTTCTCTTTTCTTGGGTGATCCTTAAGTGTAGGTTAATCAGCTTTGACATGTCCAGGCTTCCTGCATTCAAAGCAAATAACATTAGAAGAATTTTTATAATTTTTACTACTCTTAACTTTGTTCTATTTATGTAGGTGCTTATGATTTTTCCTTAGAAGACTTTTAAATTGCCTTGTGATTAAGGTAACATCATCTCTTTTAGATTCAGAATAATATATGTCCGTGTTGTTGGCCTTTAGCGCCACAATTTTCTCCTTCTTTTTTTCACCTGCATCAATATTTCTTTGATTCACCCCTTGCTCGTAAGCAATGAGTGATCTAAGTAAGTTATCAATCAAATAAATATTCAAACCTTTAGATTCAATAATTGCAGTGATCTTAGCATCAAAGGAAGAAGATAAACATCTCAAAATTTCATTCACTCTTTCATAGTTAATTAGATCTCTTCCTAAAGTATGCAATGAGGTGATAATTTGAGTAAACCTAGTATATATGTCAGAAATTGATTCAGTAGGTTTCATATAAAAAGGTTTATAGTCATGCAATAAAATATTCAACCTAGATTATTTAACTTTATTGGTTTTTTCATAAGTAATACACAATCTATCCCAAATTTCTTTACCAGTAGCACAAGTTAAAACACGTATATAATCTTTCCATTTCAAAGCACAAAAAAAATAGTTCAATCATTTTATATTCAGTTGAGCTAAATCCTTATCATTAAGAGTCCATTTAGTATAAAGAAGTATAATAGTAATGCCATTAGTTTTATGAGATGGAGGTGTATAACCATTCATAACAAGCATTCAACTGCGATAGTTAATCAATTGTAAAACTGTAGACATGCAAGTTTACCAAAAATCAAAAGGAATATTGTTAAACAAAGGTGGTCATATAATAAAATATCCTTCCACAATATTATGATTACCAAAGTTAGCCATTGATCAAAATTCAAAAGTTTTTAAAGACTCAATTTTATGAATCCCGCATTAAAACTACTTGAAAGTTTGATAAGGATGTTAAGCCTTAATGAATTAGTCCCAAGGCTAATCAAGAGGGTGGGGGGGGGGGATGAATTGGTATTTTAAATTTTTTTTAAACAAAAGCACAATTACAACCAAAACCAAGATTCATCACAAAAATCAAAGTGTGGAAATTAAATGCAGAAGCATAATAAGAAAGAACACACTAAATTTTATAGTGGTTCGATCAACCTGACCTACATCCACTCCCTGAAGCCTCTCCTTCAAGTATTGCACTAAATACAGTGTCTCTCCTTTTGCCCCCACATCAAGGTAGAGAAGCCCGTACAAAAACTCCTTTCCACCAAACCTAGTGAGGCAGAGAACCCAACTCCTTTTGCTTCCTCCTAAAGTAAGCAGAGAACCTCAATCAGATGCTGAAGTAAACCTCTCTAGAACCACCAAGGAACTAGGGATGATGACCGAAGAAGATGACGATGAATTCTTTCTTGGTGCAACCTTTGTGAAACCCCTCAAAAACCCCCTTATAAGATCCTCTCTCTCTCTCCCTTGCTCTCTCTCTCCTTTTGGCTCTCTCAAGTTAGGACAACAACAAAAGATACATTTGGGTAGAACAAGAGGTCTTATATAGAAGAGCTTCAAAATAGCTCTTAATTGCAACAAATCAACTTTATCATCCACGATGATCTGAATATCATCCTATAGGATATGTATAAATTTAGCTTAATCAACCAGAACGATTTGGGACGATTATAGGATTTTTTGTTCATATCATCCAGGATGATTAGTTCAAGTGGTTGAATATCATTCAGAACATTGCCCTGAATGGATGTCTGCATAATAAAAAATTGACTAGTTTGTCTAGGACGATCTCACGATCATCCAGGCTGATTAGTTCAAAGCTTTACATATCTCCTAGAACATTGCCCTGAATAAAGCCAGGCCGATGTTTGATCATCTAGGAAGAATTAAGGTTTGTGAACTGATCGTCTTGGCCAATCCTGAGATTGTCCAGGATGATATGATCGAGTAATCAAATATTAATTACTTTCATTAATTATTAAATTAATTTAGGCATAATTGCACTACATCATCCAGGATGATGTCCAAAAATAAAGATACCTAAATAGATCTCGTGGTAGATTCTTTCTGATTTGAGCCTATCGTCTCGACCGATACTAATATCATCCAGGATGATGTGCTTAATTATGGCTGCCTTAACCAGGATGCCCTAATTAGGGTTTCTATTTTTAACCAATCATCCAGGCCGATTAATGGATCATCCCGGATAATGAGATCAAAAACAGAAAACTCTAAACTGTCAGAAATTTTTCCTCAAGTGTATGTGTGCAAGGTTACTTAGCATCTGATACAATTGACTCAAGAAAATGTAAAAGATTACAAACTAACTCAGTCCTAGTCTATGCAATCTTGAGCTGACTTGAGTTACACTCGATCTTATGGACCTGAAATGTTAGTAGGCAAGACAGATGTAGAGAAGTATCAGAAATGTTTGCTATCATCAAAATTAAATTTCCTGAAATCATATTTGCAATAAGAATCACCCCCAATGGTCATATATAGCTTAAGGGAATGTTTCCTAGAATTCAATTTTTTGTTGTTGTAATTTTTAGGTATTTTTTATTAATTAATTTAATAAATTTTCAAGTTTCCTTAAAAATTAAATTAATATTAAATTAAAATTCTAGTCATAAGGCTTTTAATATTTATAGATTGAGGGTTTAATTATGAATATTTTGATATATTATTCAAAATTTTTGGATTTAAATTGGATTTATTATAACTTTTTTGAAATTTTAGGTTTAATTAAGGGTTTAGCTTGGATCAATTGAATTTACACCCTAATGAATTTTAAGACCAGCAAACTTCTAACCTAAAAAGGGTTGTGTCACTATGTTTAAGTGTTGTAAATTTTACCCTTATTAGGTACACTTTACTTTCTATGATTTTTCAAAAATCCTAAATATATTCTATAGTTTTTGTCCTTAGGTGTCTTTAAGTTGCACAGGCTTAAAATCAAAAGTCTTTAATCCTTGAGATCACCACAATCAGCCACACCATGCAATATGAATGCCTAATACTCTATTGAGTGAGCATAATGAATTACCAAAGCTTGTAAACTATAGGAGAATCCACAAGTTTTGGAATTCAACCATAGAAAGGTTATACATCCACTTGGACTAATATTACTGGAGGATATAGGGAAAATCCTTAAGTAACACTCCACCCAATCTAAGGTCATGACCATGCATAATTAGAGAATAAAATAGAAAATCCCTATAGCATTAGTGACCAAAATCTATTAAAGAATGAATAATCATAACTCAAGCCTATTTAATAATGAACGGAGGTCACTCACTGATTCCATAGAGCACTAAATTGCAATTTTTAGATCTAAATTGAGTTGGTCATAAATTTCTAAACATTTAGGCCAAACTATGACTAAGATTCTTAAAAATTCATGGATAGATTGGGCTTGCATCAAAAGACCTTATGAAAATTAGGAAATGTAAGAGACAGGTCCTAAAATACCTCTGATAAAATTCAAGTCAAAATAACATATAAATATTTAATTATATTAAAAATAAGTTTTTTTTTGTAAAACCTAAATAACTATCTAAACATACTTTAAAATAGTTTGATTTTTTTTTTTAAATTAATAGACACTTTTTCTGTAATTCATAGAGCCCTAGAACTCCAAAATCAGTTGAGAAATAATTTTTCTACAATTTTTTGAAGTTATGGGTATTTTTTGTATCTATTATAAGTATTAAATACACAGTCAGCTAGTAGCGCTGATTATGCGAGCGCTTTCCACATGGTGAGGGGAGATTAGCCCGCGTAGCCAACAGTAAATTGGTTATTTAAAAATCTCTTTGTATTTTAAGAAAACTGAATTTATAAAGTTAAACACAATACTGAGTTTTTACAAAATAACTTTTCAACCACAAAATTTAAACTTGTGAAAATATAAAAATGCAAAAAAAAAAATAAAGAGAGAAAAATAATATAAAAATTTATAGTGATTTGGTCCAAAAAGACTTACGTCCAGTCCATAAAGACTCCCTCTTTAGGTATTGCACTATACCAAAGTGACTCTCCTTTTGCTCCCACAATAAGACAGAGAAGCCCTTACAATTACCCTCTCTTCCACCTATTCCCAGTGCGATAGAGTACTATCATCCTTTTACACTCTCCTGGTGTTGGTAGAGAATCGTCGTCCTTTCACACCTTCATGGTGTCAATAGAGAATTGTCATCCTTTCACACCCTCCTAGTGTCGGTAAAGTACCAACATACTTTCACACCCTCCTAGTGTCATTATAGAACTGGATCTTCTCCAAAGATCTGCACTCAATTATCTTCAAAGAAGTAAGAAAGAGATTTGACAAACTTACAAAGAGATCATCACTTTTGGGAAACCTAGTGAACCCTTCATATATTCCACTTGCAAGATCTCTCTATCCACCCTCTCAAACACTCTTCCAAAGCACTCTCACTCTTGCTCTCAAAGAAAATTCGAAGAAGAATATTTTTTAGTCAGTTTTCAGGAGTCTTAAATAGAAAAATCATCTAGAAAATTTAAAATTTCAATTTGACCGTCTTGGATCGTACAATATGATCACACATCATACATACGATTAGTTTAAAATTTACTCATACCATCCTATACAAACTAATTTTATACTCTGATTGGTGTGTGTACAAACTGATATTATACAGTATGATCAATTTAAAATTGAATAGATTCATTCGGTATGATTCAGTACGAACTGATTAGTGTTCTGGATAACATACTGTACAAACCCCATATTATACAATATGATCTATTTTAATCAAACCATACTTCATTCAGTATAAAAATGGATGACTCAATTTTGTACTGTGGATGTTGTCTGTATGAACCTATGATCATAAAATACAAACAATTTAAAAATTTATCTATTTGTATGGAAAAAAAGATACGCATGCATTGCGTACTTTGGCCATCATATGTACGAACCTAAGATTATACAGTACGAATAGTTAAAAAAAAAATTGAGTTTCTTCATGATGAACTGCTTCGTAGCTATTTCATACTCTATATGTCATATTTACGAATGTAACTTCATATAGTACAAACATGACTTATAAAATTTTCAAGATCTGGTTCGATTAACTGTATTCTGAAGGAATATTCTGGACAAATCATCCTGTACGATACATGATCAGATAATACCACTAGTTTAAAAAACTATAAGTTTTTATACTCCCATAGTGTGTGTGTTTACGGTTACCCAATTACAATCACACTCTCTCACACTCAAGAAAAATATAAAAAGTACATACTTCAATTATAATAAACCCTAATTTAATTTATCTTGAAGTTTCAACAGTTTGAAGTATGATTTCCCTAAAATATTAGCATAAAAAAATTCCAATATATGTTAGGTGAAAATAGTAATCAATACAATAATATTTTGGAATCATAAAAAATACATATGATATAAACATATAGTTATGAAAACTGAGTTGTAACAATCTCCCCCTTTTTCATGATGGTAAAATAATTATTATTTGAGTTAACAAATAAAGTAATTTTCTCATTAGCTTCCCCTAAATGAATAAATAAATTAAAAATTAGGAGTTCCCATCAAGAACAAACACAACCTTAAAAAATAAAAAAAGAAACAACAATTACTAGAAACAAAAATAACTCAAACAAAAACCCGAACATGAATAAAAACAAAGACAATAAAACACATAAAAACTAAATTAAAATTATATACAATACAACACACATACAAACAACACAACACATACAAACAAACAACACAAAAACACACATTCAAACAATATTATGACTCCCCCTTTTGACAACAATAAAAAGGGAAGAAACCCTTAAAATGAAAAGTTTCTATGGATAAACCAAAAGAGTTGAAGAAGAAAAGGATTTTAAATCAATTGTAAATACATTATTAACTTCATAATACTAAAAAAAAAAATTCAAAATTTTAAATCAAAGAACAACTAAGATAAGAAATATCAACCAAGTTCATTATGTCTGCTAGACAAATTAAATAAAAAAATGATTATTACAAAAATGATTAAATAAATATTAATTAATTTCAAATTTAATAGTGAATATGATTGTTAACTAGTTGGATTTGGATTAGAGATAGAATGATAAAAGAAAGAACAACATAAATGTTTTTAATTGGTGACTTTACAAATCTTTTTAAATATTTGTGGCACACTTTGTCCAACTTTTCTATTCGGACTAGTTTTGTGCCTCTTTTCACTTTGCAAATCATTACACATCTTTTCTAATTTTGTAGTCTTCATGTAATGTTTTTATTTTTTATGTCTTTCTAATATTAGTAATCTAAATTTAAATTCCACTAATAACAAAAATAAAATATTGAGAAAGAAATAATAATAATAATACATTAATCTTGTAATAATTATAGCTTAGATATGTTTGTCTATAAGAACATAAAGTTGATCTCCTTATCTACATCTAGTCATAATTTAATTTAAATTTATGATTGATTAAATTTTATAAAAAATTAATTTATAGAGCAAAGAAATTTAGAGTCCATTCCAATGATCAACTATAAAAGATTTTTCATTAAAACATAAACATTTTAAGAAATGAAATTCAATGCAAGTGAAAAAAATATTCTATCATTTCATTGATTATTAAGGAGCACATACAACCACATAACATCATCCAATTAACATTAACTCAGATATTCAAAACAACATATGAAACACTAAACTCACAGGAGAAACATCACAATGTCAAATAAAAAAATTGATAAGTAACAACAGCACAAAAGTACATCTAGTAATTAGAGGGGCATTAGTCTGGAGGAGGTTATTGGTTGAACATTAAAAAATAGTTATTGATCGTAGCTACATTCATGTTTACAGAGACAAATTGCCATCATATCCAACCCATATCTTCATTATATCTGGCATCCTGCTAATTTAAGTGATTCTCTATTTGATCAAAGCATTAATCAAAATTAGTTTCCAATCTATTGAAGTGCATGACCATTTCTTGGTAGAAATTCTCGGCAGGTCCAGGTGTAGGTGCAGGTGCTAGTGTAGGAGCTTCCCCTTCTTCCTCTGAATCATCACTCTCAAAACTTTGATCCCACCTAAAAAGTGCCCGAAAAGAGGCATCAGTAAAGTAAATAGGGAGTTTAGTAGGAATATCATGATGGATAGATTATACTTCTTTTCTAAGATATAAGCAACTAGACAATCTAAAGCTACTTTTTTCTTTCTGTTATGATGAGGAAGTCCAATTTCAAAAAGATTGTAAATATAATTCAAAAATTTTGACTTCATCAAAATGTTTTTAGTCATTATCAAATAAGTGACTGTAGAAAAAAGAGGAGTCATGTTAATACGATCACAAGCTTTTGGAATAATTGAGGTTCTCAAAACATGTTGGATGATCGTGACATTTTGATTGAGAGTGTAAACATGAGACAAATGACTCACTTGGGTGACACCTCTAAGAGTTTAATTAATTTTGGACCAATAGAAGTTGGCTCTAGAGATTAAAGTATGTGCTCTAATCCCTTGGGTTCTCGGGTGGAGAAAGTTTCCTAGATCTTCCTTTATGATTTCAACTTGTTGATTGAGAACGTAATCCTAGAGTGATCCTGATTAAGTTTCATTTTGGCCATAAATAAATGGAATGTTTCTTTTTTATATACATAGATGAGAGTTTGGATAAATGAAAGTTTGGTTGAAGCGAATAAGGGCATGATAGAGAAATGAATGTCACTCTGTATGAGAATTTAAGAGGGGGTAATTTTAGCAGTATAATACCTGAAGAAAGCATCCTCTTTTTCTTTGGAAAAAAGTTATCATCTCTATCAATTCTAAAAGAAGATCCCTTAGAGAGACTGGTTCATTTGCTGTTACTAGCCATTCTTAAGATGTGGGCACTAGAAGATGTTGAACGGATAAGAAAGTGATGAATAACATATCCAAATACCATTCTATTTAAAAAAAATAACTTATAATACCATAATAAATTTAGATTGTATGTACGATTTTAAATTCATACGGAATGAAAAAAATTTCGTACATACAGATGAATACGACAAAAAATGAAATGACTTATCATAAAATGCCATTTCTGAGGCTTCCTTTCATACAAACTTTTTGACAATACAATCGTATATACGAATATGTTTTCATTCGGGATGATCAGAATATTAAAGATCATTTAATAGTAGTTAGGTTTGTCCCCCACAAAAATAGAAAACATGATCATATAGATGAAATGCGATTTTGTATGTATGATATGTAATTAATAACTGATATTTAACTAGAAAACCATCCCCACTAATACATACGAATCAATGCATATCATATAATATGATGACATAATCATACAGTATAAACTCCTATAAAAAACTAAGTTTTGTGTGCTCAACTCAGAAACCTCATGTATAAGCTATAGAATTCATACAAGACGAAAATTTTTTGTAAAAAAAAAAAAAAAAAAAAAAAAAAACACTTTGAAAATAAGACATGATAATAAGAATATCTTCTCAAAATCAATCACTTGTAATCTAATGACATGCTTCCAGTAAAATAAAAAAATGAAACAAAAAATATAAAACTAAAAACACAAAAAACAAATGAAACAAATAAATATAGAAAAACTAAATAAACACATATTCACAACAAATCAATTTTGCAGAATTTTTAATTTAAACATTAAAATCAATCACACCTAACTTGGTTCTTAAGGTGTTAAATGTGTCAAAGGCCAATGATTTTATGAAAATATATGTATATTGATTTTCCGTAGCAATTTGATGCAATTTAATCTCTCCCTTAGCTACATGATCTCTAATGAAGTAATGCCTTATGTCTATATACTTGGTTCTAGAATGTTGAATAGGATTCTTTGAAAAAAATATGGTACTAGTATTATCACAGTAAATTGAAATTATGCCAATAGAAAATCCTAAGTCAATTAATTTTTTTTAACCAAAGAACTTGTGCCACACAACCACCTAATGCAATGTATTCTTCTTCAGTAGTAGATAGGGATGCCGAATTATATTTCTTACTAGACC
Source organism: Dendrobium catenatum (assembly GCF_001605985.2). Lineage (NCBI taxonomy): Eukaryota > Viridiplantae > Streptophyta > Magnoliopsida > Asparagales > Orchidaceae > Dendrobium > Dendrobium catenatum. Next base: position 431,366 of record NW_021318506.1, on the reverse strand, counting down.
AAGAAACTAAAGAGTTTTTTTATGAATTGGCAAGTTCCAGATGTACTTTTTTGATCAACCATATATCCTGTAAACCCTGAATCAGAATATTCAATTATTTCAAAAGAAGAACTATGCTTAGGATACAAAATCCCTAAGTTTTGAGTTCCTAAAAGATTTCTCAGAATTCTTTTAACTACTGTCAAATGTAATTCCTTTGGATCAGATTAAATTCTAGCACACAAATAAATACTTAATATTATATCTAGTCTACTAGCAGTCAAGTAAAGTAATGATCCAATTATTCCTCTAAATTTTTTTTATCAACAGATTTTATTTTAGGGTCCTTATCTAATTGCATTGAGGAACTCATTCATGTACTCATTAGTTTAATATTATTTATTTTATATTTATTAAGGATATCCTTAATATACTTCAACTGACTAAGAAAAGTTCCTTCCTCATTTTGATTTATGCTAAAACAAAGAAAATAACTCAAATCACTTATTAAACTCATCTCAAATTCACTACTCATTATTTTTTAAAATCACAAAGATTTTTATTTATAAATCCAAACAAGATGTCATCAATATATATATTTGAACAATGAGTATGTCAACTCCTATCCTCTTCAAGAAGAGAGTGGTGTCCACACTTCCTTTTAGAAATGATCTCTATAATAAGAAAATGTTTAACCTCTCATACCAAGCCCTAGGTGCCTGTTTTAGTCCATAAAATATATTTTTCAATTTAAACACATAATTAAGGAATTCAAAATTTTTAAAACCTGGAGGTTGCTCAACATAAACATCCTCTTGAATCACCCCATTAAGAAAGATACTCTTAACATCCATTTGATACAATTTGAAACCCTTAAAACAGGTAGAGACTAATAAAACTATAATTGCTTCAAGTCAGGCTATAGGGGTAAAAGTTTATTCAAAATTAATCCCTTCTATTTGATTATATCCCTTAGCCACCAATCTTGCCTTATTTTTAATCATAACTCCTGAATCATTAATTTTATTTTGAATGCCCACTTAGTTCTAACAATATTTTGATCCTTAGGACTTTTAATCAATTCCTAAACATTATTTCTTATAAATTGTTTCAATTCTTCTTGCATGACCAAAATCTAAAATTCATCCAAAAGTACTTGATTTATATTAGTGGGTTCAATCATCAATATAAAGGCAGAATGGTTCATCTCTTTGCTAAGTCCATACCTAGTCCTAACACCCTCACTAGGTTCACCTAAAATTAATTCCTTAGGATGATTTTTAAAAAATTTCCATTCTCTAGGCAAAGGGTCTTTTTTTTTTCCTAACATCTTCTTCCAAATTAGTCTTTTTAATTCTTTGGGAGATATTTTTAATATGATCATCTTCCAATTTTGGCTCTTCCAAAATATCATATTCATCAAACACAACATGCGTGATCTTTTAAACCACCAAGGATATCTTATTAAAAACTCTATAAGATTTTTTTAACTATCCAAGAAAAATTCCTTCATCTGATTTTGGATCAAATTTTCCTAAATAAGTTTTGACATTATTATGAATGAACACCTTACATCCAAAAACATGCAAATGAGAAAAATTTGGTGTTCTCCCCTTAAGAAGTTTATAAGGTATTGTTCAATTTGGATCTAATGTTCACCCTATTCAGAACATAACAAGTTGTACTAACTACTTCAGCCCAAAAACATTTTGAAAGTGAGTATTCTACCAATGGCTCTAGCAGCTTTAATTATCTTTCTATTCTTTCTTTATAATATACCATTCTGCTTAGGGGTCTTAGGTGCTAAAAAATTAAGATTAATTCCTTTCTATATACAAAAGTCTTCAAAATTTTCATTTTCAAATTTACCTCCATGATCACTTTGAATTGTTAAAATTTTGCATCCTAATTTCCTTTAAATCTAAGTGCAAAAATTTTTAAATTCCTCAAATGATTCACTATTATGAAATAAAAATTTAACCCAAGTGAATGTTGAAAAATCATCAACATCACCAATCCAAATACTTTACCTCCTAGACTTATAGTGCTAATCTGTCAAAAAAAGATCCATATGAATAATTTCTAATGGTTTGCTAGTTCTAAGATCCTTAATGAAATGAAAGGATGACCTTACATATTTTCTTAATTGACATGCATCACAAAGGTGATCCTTAGTAAAGTCTAGTTTGGGTATTCGTCTAACCAGTTCTTTTTGGGTAATTTTCCTAAGATTTCTCATGCTAGCATGACAAAGTCTCCTATGACATAACCATGATTCATTAGGAATAATTTTGAGACAAAAATCATTAGAAGATTTAATACAATTCAAATCAAGCATGTACACATTATTTACCCTTATTCTATACGAAACATCAATTCCATTTTAGCTTATTATACAGCTATTGGGAAAAAATTTACACTATAACCCTTATCACATAGCTGACTAATACTCAATAAATTATGCTTTAAGCTTTTTACAAGTCAAACATTCTCAATGAAAAAAAGATTCAAATGTCCAATGATACATATGCCTACCACTTTCTTTATGTATTGTCTCTTAGTATACCCTTGTCTCTATTCCTGGCTTCCAGTGATATAAATTGTGTCATATTTCCATTCATGTGCTTTGAACATCCACTGTCCATATACCAAGCACTCTCACGAGATCTTGTATGAGAGCATTTCTACAAAATAATCAAATATTAGTTTTTGGAACCCAAATAAGTTTAGGTTCTCCTCTTGGAAAAAATAATCTAGATGCATTATTGATATGATTTGTTTTATACATCTTAGGTCTCCTCACTAAATGAGTTTTACTATGAATAGTACAAGTGTGTGAGATATGCCCATTAATCCACAAGAAAAATATTTCACTCCAGGAAAATGATTTATCAATCTACGAGTATTAAATTGTTTTTTCCTAGGTTTTGACATTTTAGGCTTCTGATAAAGATTAAAAAATTATTCAGGTGTGGGTGGAATCCTATTTTCCTTAAGTGCTTTTAATTACGCTCTAAAAAATGAATTAGCACTTTCTAAAATAGCATTATAAACTCTCAAATAGTGCTTTCTACTATTAGATTCATCCATAAATATTTTAAAATTATTTTCAAGTTCAGTGTGTGATGATTTCAATAGTTCATGCTATTTATTCAACTCATCAAACTCATCTAATAATTTCATATGGTTGCTATCAATCAGCGTGTGATCTTTTCTAAGGATTTTATGCTCTTTTTGTAATTCTAAAAATTCTATGTTTAACCTAGCATGTATCTTTTAGAGTTTCTTATTGGCAGTATGAATTTTTTCAAAAATATTAAATAACTCTTTGTAAGTTAAGTCACTTACCTCTTATTGATCTAAATAATCAAGTTTGTCCACCATCAAACACAAGTTGGTGACTTCTTGCTCTACTTCTATTTTTGAAGAATTTGAAGTTGAATCTACCCAAAATGCTCTCTAAAATCACTTCTTCCCCTTCTATACATTACTTTTCTCATCGACATTCTCATTACTAGGATTGACTTTAAGATTCAGGCATTCAAATTTGATATGTTCAGGCTTCCTACATTCATAGCAAATTACATCATTAGAAGCCTTAAAATTTTTATGGAACTTACCCTTATTCCATTGTTCGCATCTCCTTTGCTTCTTCTTAAGAAAACTATTGAATTGCCTTTTTATCAAGGTCAAGGCAATATCATCTTCATCCTTAGGCTGAGACTGATCACTCTCAGAGTTGTCCACTTTCAGCAATATGTTTTTCTCCTTTCGCTTCTCACCTACATCAATCTGCCTTTGAGTCACTCCTTACTCGTAAGCAATTAGTGATCAAAGAAGATTATCAATTGAATAAATATTTAAGTCGTTTAATTCTATTATAGCAGCTATCTTTGCATCATAAGTAATAGGTAAATAACAAATAATTTAATTTACTTTTTAAGAATTTATTAATTCCCTACATAAGGCATGCAATGAGGTGATAATTTGTGTAAAATAAGTATACATGTGAGTAATTAATTAATTCAATTTCATGCAAAATAATTCATAATCATATAGCAAAATTTTCAATCTAGATTGTTTCACTTTGTCAGTTCCTTTATATTTGTATAAAGTCTATCCCAAATTTTGTTTTCCAATTCTATAGGTAGAGATACACATATAGTCTTCAGATTTAAGTGCACAAAAAAACTATGTAAACATTTAGCATTTAACTTAGCTAATTCTTTTTCTTCAACATTCCAGTCAGTAAATGGTATTTTAGTTTTAACACCAATTACAAGTCTAGTTGGCTAGTGTAGCCTTCTTGTACAAAAATTCATATGTGATAGTCAAGCAATTGAAGAAAAATAGACACACGTGATTTCCAAAAATCAAAAGGGATGTTATCAAACAATGGGGGTCTAGTGATTGAATACCCTTCATGTGTGTTACATTTTTTAAAAGTAGCCATGCATTTTCAAAAAGTTGTCTAAACCTTAATTTTTGAAAATAGGCTCTAATATCACTTGTGAGTCTGAATAAGTTATTAGACCTAATAAGTTTTTCCCTAGGCTAATCAAGAGGGGTGGGGTGGGGGGTGAATGGGTTATTTAAAAATCTCTTAGTATTTTAAGAAAATTTATTTTATAGAGTTAAAGACAATAATGAGTTTTTTCAAAATAACTTTTAAACTATAAAATTTAAACTTACTAAAACATAAAAAAGGAAAAAAAAAATAATAATAAAGGTAGAAAAGCAACATAGAAATTTATAGTGGCTAGGTCCAACAAGACCTACATTCACTGCCTGAAGACTCCCTCTTTAGTAATTACACTATACCAAAGTGACTCTCCTTTTGCTCCTATAGCAAGGTACCAAAGTGACTCTCCTTTTGCTCCCATAGCAAGGTGGAGAAGCCCTTATAATCATCCTCTATTCCACCTATCCCCATTGCGGCAGAGTAATGTCACCCTTTCACATCCTCCTGGTGTTTACAGTGAACTATTGTCCTTTCATACCCTATTGGTGTCGGTAGATAACCATCATCCTTTCACACCTACTTGGGGTTGGTAGAGTACTGACATCCTTTCACACCCTCTTGATTTCAGTAGAGAACTGAATCTTCTCCAAAGATCTTCACTCAAGCGTCTTCAAAGAAGAAAGAGATTTGACAAACTTACAAAGAGATCCTTACCTTTGGGTAACCTTATGAACCCTTCACAAATTTTTCTTGCAAGATATCTCTAATCACACTCTCCCAAAGCACTCTCACTCTTACTCTTAAAGAAAATTTAAAGAAGGATATTTTTTAGTCAATTTTTAGGAGTCTTAAATAGTAAAGACACAAAACCCATCCAGAAAGCTAACAATCTCAATTTGATCATCCTGGATCATACAATATGATTGCACATCATACATACAATCAGTTCAAAATTTGCTCGTACGATCTTGTACAAACTAATTTTGTTCTTTTATTGGCATGTGTACGAACTAAGATTGTACATTACAATCAGTTCAAAATTAAACAAATTTATTCAGTATGATTTTGTATGAAATGATTTCATACTCTGAATAATGTATTATACGAAGCCCATATTATATAATACAATCTATTTTAATCAAACCATGCTTCATTCGGGATGAAAATGGATAACTCCATTTCATACTGTGGATATAATTTATACGAACATAAGATCATATAATACAAACATTTTAAAAAATTTACATGTTGGTATGGATAAAAAGATACACACACATTTCATACTTTAGATGTCATCTGAACAAACTAAAGATCGTACAATACAAACAGTTCAAAAAAAATTTGAGCTCATTTGGGAAGAACTACTATGTAGCCATTTTGTACTCTAGATGTCATGTATACGAATGTAACTTCATACAATACAAATAGGACTTAGAAAATTTCAGTAACCGTGCACACACACACATTTTGGATAATTTATTCTATATGATACATGATCGTACAGTATGATTAGTATAAAAAATTATAATTTTTAACACTCCCCCAGTATGTGTGTGCACGGTTACCCAATTATAATCATAATCTCTTAAACTCAAGAAAAATATAAAAAAGTATAGACTTCAATTACAATAACCCCTAATATAATCTATCTGAAAGTCTTCAGCAGTCTGGAGTATAATTTCCCTGAAATGTTAGTACACACAAAAAAAAATTTCAAATATATATTAGGATAAAATAGTAATAAATATAATAATATTTTAAAATCATAAAAAATACACATGATATAAACATATAGTTATGAAAACTAAGTTGCAACATTGAATGGTGGAGATTTCATCTTCTTTGTGAGGTAACCGAAAAACGTAAACTCACTCTTGGCTTTAAGCATAATAACCTATAATTCAAACATCATGAACACTTAGAAAAATGTAGAGTTGGGATAGCAGAAGGATGGGGGAGTATTTTTAAGCTCTTTGATACAAGACTCAAAGAATTTTGAAACTTAAATGAATATATATGGGTTAAGAATATACCTCAATCCACCTAACGATTTTGAATACGGGAAGTAAGGTTGAAGTTGTTGATTGTCCAAGATAAGGCTTCTAGAAGAAACTAATGATTGAAAGCTTATGGATCTCAAGCTCCATACATTGAGACAAACAAATGTTTGACCTTTGTTTTTCTTGATTCAAATAGATCATAAGCGGTAGTGAATCAATAAGAAATTGAATGAGAACCTTTGGGGATGTAGAACATAACATGAAAAGCTCTCTCTAGGCAATGGGATGGGGGATCGGGTTAGTATGTATGATTCACGTGCCTTGGCTTATTCCTAGTAATGGAGCTTAAAGAGACGGATTGGATTTCTCAGAGTGGTTGATGGGATGGAAGAAAGGTGGCTTAGGTTGTTAGAATGCAAAGGAAAAGGCTGGGATTACCCTTGTGCCATTGGAAGGATTTATGTTTAAGGGGGCCACTCTTATCATTTTAGGCTAAACCAAGCCTTGAACTTAGTTAGAGAGCACTTAGGGAAGCTTTAATTCCCTAATAGAATGATTCCAAAGGCCAAGACTAGAGAGAGAGGTTAGCATAAGCATTTAACCATTTGGAAAGGTTTGAGTTTGTATTGACTAATTTGACCAGTCGAAACTGAAAGTTTGTTAGGGATGTTAAGCCCTTATGAATTAGTCCTGAGGCTAACCAAGAGGGGGGTTAATTGGATAACATTAAAACCAAAGATAAAAATCAAACCAAAATCACCACAGAAATCAAAGTGCGGAATAAAATAATGTGGAAGGAATAATAAGAAAGAACACACCAGATTTATAGTGGTTCGGTCAAACCTTGACCTACGTCCACTCCTTGGAGGCACCCTCCAAGTATTGAATTAAAATAAGTGTCTCTCCTTTAGCCCCACAGCTAGGCGGAGAATCCCTTACAAAATCACTTCCACCTTCTCTAGTTCGGTGGAGTCGCCGGGTCCTTTGACACGAAAGAGATCTTCTTCTTTGGTGAACTTCCCTCGAGATAAGCCTTGAATCCGACGGTATTCAGGTGCGAGCTTGCCGGAGCAACCGTGTGGAACCCCCTCCACACTCCCTTGAGTCCCTCACAGGATCTTCTCCCTCTCTCAAACTCCACCCTTTCCTCACTCCCTTTCAAGCTCCCTCTTCAAGTTTCCCGCAGAAGAATGAAGCTATAATGGCTTCCAAAGACACTTATAAAGTGTCATGTCATAGTTTAAATAGAAGATCTCAAAACGAGCTCATTAATGCAAGTTGCCGACATTATCATCCAGGACGATAGGCATATCGTCCTGTACAATCAGTTCAAATTTAGCTCATCAGCCCGAGATGAATTGGGACGATCAGAAGAAAATTGCTTACATCATCTTGGCCGATCTCATGATCGTCCCGGACGATTAGTTTAAAATTGATTTCAATCATCCTGATCATCTCCCTGAATAGATTCTGGCCGATGTAAATCGTCCAGGCTATCATCCTGGACGATCCTATGATCGTCCCGGTCGATGTGATCGTATCAATCAACCATTAATGCTTTCCAAAGATACCAGATCAATTTAGACATAATTGTGTTAAATCTTTCTAGATGATATGTATATCATCCTAGCCGATTTTCTAAAATAATGAATACCTAATCTGATCATGGCGGCTGATTCTTTTTGAATTGAGCTTATCGTCCTAGCCGATATAAGTATCGTCCATGCCGATTAACAAATGACGCCTGCCTTAATGAGGATGCCATAATTAGGATTTCTATTTTTGGATAGATCGTGTAGGAAAATATAAATATCGTCCCGAATGATGTAACTAAAAACAAAAATCTTTAGGGAGCAACAGAAAATCTTCCAAGTTACAAAACATCAGGAGCCATACTAAATATAATAGACTCAAGAAAGGAAAAAATGTACAAACTGACTCAGACCTAGTCTATCCAATCTTGAGCTGATTCCAAATTATAGTCCGATTGTGTGAACCTGAAATGTCAGTACATAAGGAAGTTGTAGAGAAATAAAAATATTTGCTATCATCAAAATCATAAACCATTGATCCGTAACCCCTTTTTGATGATGGAAAACAATTCAATTTGAATTTAAAAAAAAAACAATTTCTCCTAATCTCCCCCTCACTAGAATAAACCCTTTTAAAAAATAGGGGAGAAAAAATATTTTTGTTATTTTTAACTTTTTGAAAAGAAAAAAAAGGATACAAATTCAACATTACATTCTCACCCTTTGACATTATCAAAAAGAGAGGAGGCACAAAAAATAAAATGAACAAAAGAAAAAAAAAATGTTGCCTGATCTAATGAAAAAGCAAATATTCTTAAAATGAGAAAGTTACCTCTTAGTTTTAATCAAAAACTTGGTAGAATTGGATTGACAATGCATAGCCTAGAAAATGTTAGAAATTCAGAATTTGATATTCCAAACTCAAGTTCTTTAAAAAGGTTCAAAACTTTTTAATACAATATCTAAATCAAGGAATAAATTAGAAAAATAAACACTAATTTTTCAAAACTCCTTTCATAAAATATATCTAATATAAGATTAATGCATGAATTGTAGAATCAGGAATCATATTTTTTAAAATCAAGTATCGAAAGTATCAAGGATTTTCTTAAGCTTTTAAGAAATACAAGAATGGTAAGCATTAAATTTTGTGGGCTCATTTTATGCCTCTTGTCAATTTGAATGGCGCTCTTTGCGTATCTTTTGATTTTTGATACACTTTGTGTATATTTTTTAATTTGGCGTCCTTGCGCATCTTTTACTTTTGGCATTATTGGACAAATTATTTTTTAATATGGTACCTTTTTGAAATCTTAAAAAACAAAAGTAAACCATCCTATTGATAAAGCGAATTCTTGATTAAGAAAATTATGAGTTAAATTTAACAACTTGCAAAAGATCTCTATGCGATAAATAAAATGTAGGGAGATAAAAAATTTTAGTTTCAAAGAATAATTTAAAATATGAAAAAGATTTTAAATCAAAAGTAGAATAACCACTTTTAGGAAATAGAGATTGGGACTCAAAAACATGAGTTTCCTTCCTTTGACTGTTTTAGAGAAGTCAAACACAACTTACCAAAGATTTTAAGAAAAATAGGAAGTAGATTTTTCATTTTTAGAAAAGTGAATGTGTGTGTTGATTAGAGAAAAACTTTCATGAAAATGAAAATTTCAAAGAATAAACAAAACAAAAACACAAAATAAAAATGAAAACATAAAAATAAAAATACAACACAAAAACACGAAAAGCTTTTAACAATTATCTCTCTCATGGTCCGATGCTTCAGAAACCAGATCCGCCCATGAGATTTTTTGCCTTTCATTATTTCCCTAGTTTAAATTTTATTTTGCCTTGCCCTTTTCTTTCGTAGGAAGAATTTTTAAATTAAGGCACTGATTTTTCATATGTCCAGGCTTCCTACATCGAAAGGAAATAATGTTAAAAGGAATATGAACATCCTTATCATTTTTACCTTTTTTCCACTTTTGCTTATGCTTTGGTGAGCTTTGTGATTTGCTTGACAAGTTATTGCATTCGTCACCAACTAAGCTATCTCTTTCTGTATCTTTAGCTTTTAGAACAATCATTTCATCTGCATCCAAAAGTCTTTGACCCAAACTTTTCTCGTAGACAATGAGTGAGCCAATCAAATTATTAATAGAATAATCATTCAAATCTTTTGATTCATAAATAGCAACAACTTTGGCATCAAATTTTTCAAGTAAACAACTAAGAATTTTGTTAACTTTTTCAAAATTTAAAAATTCTTTTCCTAAGGCATGCAATGATGTTACAATTTGAATGGACCTGGTATACATATCTAAGATCGTTTCAAAAGGTTTCATGGAAAATAGTTCAAAATCATGCATTAATATATTCAACTTGGATTGCTTGATTTCACTAGTGCCTTCGTATATGGTGTGTAGTTTATACCAAACTTCCTTACCAGTAGTGCACGTGGATACTAACATAAAATCTTCTGAATTTAAAGCACAGAGAAAGCAATTTAATGATTTTGTATTCAATTGAGCATTTACTTGTTCTTCCGGGGGGTGAATTGGATAACATTAAAACCAAAGATTAAACTCAAACCAAAATCACCATAGAAATCAAAGTGCAGAAGAAAATAATGCAGAACCAATAATAAGAAAGAATACACCAGATTTATAGTGGTTTGGTAAAACCTTGACTTACATCCACTCCTTGGAGGCACCCTCCAAGTATTGTACTAAAACAAGTGTCTCTCCTTTAGCCCCACAGCTAGGTAGAGAAGCCCTTACAAAATCACTTCCACCTTCCCTGGTGCGATGGAGTCGCCGGGTCCTTTGACACCAAAGAGATCTTCTTCTTTTGTGAACTTCCCTCGAGACAAGCCTAAAATCCGATGGTATTTAGGTGCGAGCTTGTCGGAGAAACCGTGTGGAACCCCCTCCACACTCCCTTGAGTCCCCCCTCACAAGATCTTCTCCCTCTCTCAAACTCCATCCTTTCCTCACTCCCTCTCAAGCTCTCTCTTCAAGTTTCCCCCAAAAGAACAAAGCTACAATGGCTGCCAAAGACACTTATAAAGTGTCATGTCATATAGTTTAAATAGAAGATCTCAAAATGAGCTCATTAATGCAAGTTGCCGACATTATCATCGAGGATGATAGGCATATCATCCTGTACGATTAGTTTAAATTCAACTCATCATCCCGAGATGATTTGGGACGATCAGAAGAAAATTGGTTACATCGCCCTGGCCGATCTCTTGATCGTCCCGGACTATTAGTTTAAAATTGATTTCAATCATCCTAATCATCGCACTGAATAGATTTTGGCCGAGGTAAATCGTCCAGGCAATCATTCTGGTCGATCCTAAGATCATCCCGGACGATGTGATCATATCAATCAGCCATTAATGCTTTCCAAAGATATCATATCAATTTAGGCATAATTGAGTTAAATTGTCCTAGATGATGTGTATATCGTCCTGACCAATTTCCTAAAATAATGAATACCTAATCTGATCATGGCGGCTGATTCTTTCTGAATTGAACTTATCATCCTGGCCGATTAACATATGATGACTGCCTTAATGAGGATGCCCTAATTAGGGTTTCTATTTTTGGATAGATCATCCAAGACGATATAAATATTGTCCCAGATGATATAAATATCATCCCGGACGATGTTACCAAAAACAAAAATCTTTAGAGAGCAACAGAAAATCTTCCAAGTTACAAAACATCAGGAGCCACACCAAATACAATAGACTTAAGAAAGGAAATAATGTACAAACTAACTCAGACCTAGTCTACCCAATCTTGAGCTGATTCCAAATTGCAGTCCGATCATGTGAACTTGAAATGTCAGTACATAAGGCAGTCGTAGAGAAATAAAAATGTTTTCTATCATCAAAATCATAAACCATTGTTCCGCACCAAAAAGGTCAAAGGTTGATGAGGTGGATGTGGGATCTTAATTTCTTGCTAGACAAGTGTATTCCAAGATCTTAAAGTAACATGTTTGGATCTTAGATGAAAAGGTTGACCAAGAAAGTCTTTTCTCATGCTTAGATTAACTAGTTAACTAGTCAAACTCTTAGGGTTCAATAAGATGAAGTATGAAGAGATGTATTCAAGAAATTTAAGTGAGTTCGAAGGAGTGTGGGACAATATATAGAGAGTTAAAGTGAGTGTTTCAGTTTATGGAGAAGTTTTACCAAGCTTCTAAGTTGACTTTAGTCAGACTTAGGGATATTTATCTTGCACTGAAGTTGAAAACATTCAAACCATGAAATGAAATGTGGTTAAAGGTTTGTTGGCAGGGTTTAAGTAAGTATTGATCAAGTGTATGGGAATATTTGAATACGATAAATGATTTGGCCAAGTCGACATGTTTACTTGGTCGAATTTATTAAAATTTTGTTCATGCTAGGTTTAAAGGTATTTAAAACATGCAATTGGGCGAGTTTTAGGGTTTAAGGGGTTTGATTGAACTGTATGTAGTGATTTGACCTAAATAGGTTAGATCTAACCAATTTAGGTCTAGTGGACAAAGTCAATTTAACTGGGTCAACATGTCCAATTAGGTACAAATCACTAGAAGAGGTGTTCAAAAGAGTTTGGTGGACTTGAGATTGATTTGGTGTTTGATTGAGTGAACATAATGTTTATGGTTGATCCAGTCAACCAAGGTTGACTGGTCAACCAACTTGACCCAAAGTATAGGGTTGGGCTTAACATATTTAGTTTTATCAGAGGAGGTCCGTGGAGGTGATCTCATAAGTTGCATTGGTCATTTAGTTCAAAATGACTTTTTAGAGCTTTAAGGGACATTTTGGTCAACCCCAATTTACTTGGTCAACTAAGTCAAACCAAAACTTGATTTTGGGTCCAATGGATCCTAAGTGATATTTGGGATTCGTTGGAAGATGTTTCAAATATTTATTTGAAAGTGCCATATTGAGTTTTGGTCAAAAGTCCAAAAATCCCCTTAAAGGGTATTTTGGTCATTTTGACCTCTAGTCAACTCTGGTTCAAAATGGATCCAACAAAGTATGGTTTAATTGTTAACATAATATAATAAGGGTTATGAACAATATCAAGGGATCTAGCAAAGGTCCCAGCGTCAAAACTAACAAGGGATTGGTCCAGGACTTAAATATTTAGAGGTTTTGTAACCTATAGAAATAGATTTAGTTTTTGAGGTAAGAGACCTCATAATGAGCTCAAATTTAGAGGGTTGACTCTATAGATATGTTTGAACAATATAAAATTGATAGATCATGAATTGAAAGTCATCGACCAGGATTGAAGGTGATTGAAAAATTTCTCCGAAAGGGTTTCATGACTTAAACTTTTGGCCTTAGGTTTTGAATTGGAAGTGTGAGTTTGAGCTAGATTTTTGGGTTTAGTTAATTAAGTTTTGAAATATCCAAATCAATTTGAATTTGATGAATGATTTGGATTGATTGGATAAAACTAATGTGTAATTGACTGTTATATTTATTACAAATCTATTTTCATGACTTATGTTTTGATGATTGACAAACACTATTGATTCTCTTGGACTGCTTGTTACTTTTAACTTTTCAGGAATCAAAGATCGGATGAACAAACGAAGCCAATTCAAGATTACGTAGGTTTAGGGTTGAGTCAATCTGTACTTTATTTTTTCTCTTCTTGAGTCTATTTGTAAAGTTCAAAGAGACTAATACTAAGTAACCCTACACACACACACACACTTGAGAGACTTAGAATTTATGTTTTTACTCATATCAGCCAGAACGATATTTACATTGTCCTAGACGATCGGGCTTAAAACAAAAATCTAAATAAGGATTCTTAATTAAGGCAGCCATCATTAACAGATCGTCCTGAATGATACGTGTATTGGCCAGGATGATAAGCTTAAAACAAAAAGAAGTTGTCGCCATACACAATTAAGGTAATCTATATTTTTTAATAATAGTCAAGGACAATCATTTATCGGCCTGGACGATATTCACCAATTATGCCTTAATTGATCAGGAAATCAAGGGAGTAATTAAGGATGATTGATATGATCATATCATCATGGACGATCGAAGGATCGGCCATGACGATCTATTCAAAAACCTTTGTTACTTCTGGACGATAAATATCATCCAGCTCGAATTCAGGGCGATGCTCTGGATGATTTTCCTCTGATTTGAACTGATCGGCCGGGACGATCGTGAGATCAGCCCGGACGATCAAGCCAATTTTAAATCATCCAGTTTGCATTCAGGGCGATGCTCTGGCTGATCTTCTAAGATTTATACTGATCGGCCAGGCCGATGTCCATATCGGCCTAGACGATATTGTCGGCAACTTGGAATTAATGAGCTCCTTTGAAGCTCTTCTATTTAAGAGCTCTTGTTCAATATTTTGAATAATCTTTTGCTGCTACCTTGAGCTGAGAAGGCCTTGAGGAGAGAAGGAGAGAGAGGGAGAGAGAGAGGATCTTGTGAGGGGGAGCTTGTGAGGGGATTCACAAGGGTGCTTCAAGGATCGCTCTTCTTCTTCTTCATATAGAGTTTCTTGTCCGTGGAAGGGTCAGTAGAGGTAAGGTTTTCAGCACTGGATTGTGGTTCTCTGCCAGCTTTAGGAGGAAGCAAAAGGAGATAGGTTCTCTGCCTTGCCGGGGTGGCAAAAAGGACTTCTTTGTGAGGGCTTCTCCGCCTAGCCGTGGGGGCTAAAGGAGAGACACGTTTTGTAGTGCAATACTTGGAGGGTGCCTCCAAGGAGTGGACGTAGGTCAAGTTGACCGAACCACTATAAATTTATGTGTTATTTTTTTCTTGCTTCCGCACTTTTATTTCCGCATTATTTTTATCTTCTGGTGTGATTTGGTTTTGTATTGTGATCTTATTGATTTGGTTGAAAATAATTTTTTAAAATATCAATTCACCCCCCCTCTTGGTTAGCTTGGGCCAGTTCTATAGGGCTTAACATCCCTAACGAACTTTCAATATTCAATTTTGATTGTAGATAGGATAGGAGTATGGAGTAAGAATTTGATTGAAGGTTGGATTGAAATTTGATTGGGGTCTCTATGATTGACAAGTGGATAACTGTCAATCATAAGATCACTAAGCTGGAGTCTAGATAATTTTTGATGACCTCATACATAAATGAGGGTAACAAAGGGGTCAAAAACATTGATGTGACTCATGCTAGGTTTCAATGGATTCAAAATATACAATTGAGTGGTCTTGAGGATTTCAAAAATTTACTTGAATTGAATTTTTCTGTGTGGTGAATGGAACTTGTGTTGTCTGGATTTGACCAAACTTAGGTCTAGTTGACCAAGTCAACTATTAACTAGGTTAGGGTGACCACCCAACCCCAAATAAGTTGGTGATGTATTCAAAGGAGTTTGAATGTGTTTGATACTTAATTTGAGGTTTGATTGAATGTGTATTGAGCTTATGATTGATCTGGTCAACCAGGTCAGATCAGGGTCTTGGTTTGAACACATCATGTTTGATTTAATAAATGGAGACCAATAGATGTGGTCTCTTAGGTTGGAAAGGACATTTAGTCAAAATGACCATTTGAACCCTTAAGGGGTCATTTGGTCAATCAAAATTGGCTTGGTCAACTAGGATTGACTTGGTTAATAAGATCATACTAGGGCTTGAGTTTGGGTCCAAGATGTCTAAAATGACATTTTTAGTTAAATGGCGCTGGCCCCATATAAAGGTGAGAGCATTTGGATTGAAATGACTAACTAAGCCCTTAAAGGGTAATTTTGTCAAAATGTATTGACTTGGTCAACCAAGCTTTACCAAGGCCTAAGCTTGAGTCCAATGCACTCCTAATGGGTTTTAGGATGCATTAGAGGAGGTTTCAAGGTTTGATTTTACTGAGCCATGTTGAAGTTTGAAAAAACATCAATTTTTCTCTTAAGGTGCATTTTGGACAATTTGACCCCTAGTCAATTGAGGGTAAAACTAGGTCCACCAAAATATAATTTTATACTCAATATTTCATAGCAAAGGCTATGTACATGTCAATGGTTTTTGGTAAGGTCCCAAGGTCAAATTCTACAAGATGGAAGGTCTAGTGGCATAGGCTATAAATATTTAAAAGTTTTGCAGCCTTTATAAATCAATTTAGTTTTGGGGGATAAAGATGGCATATTGAGCTCAACTTTCGAGGGTTTTCCCTCAGTACATTATTAATCAATAAATGGTATATCATGATTCAAAGGTTATTTGAATTAGTTTTAAATAAATTGAAAAAATCACTCATAAAGGATTTTAGGACTAACGCCTTTAACACTAAATTTTGGTTTGGAATTCTTAATTTGAGCTGGGTTTTAAATTTGAATGATTGAATTTAAATTGTTTACATCAATCATAATCAAATGGATGATTGAGATTGATTACACAAGATTGGATCTTGATTGAATAGTGATTGAGTGTTGGATTAAAGGTTAAAGTCCATATTGAACTAAATATTGGCGTAAGTCTGAATTGATAGATGTCTAGATTGATTGAGGTTAGGAATAAAGCTTAGATAGAGGTATGGATTAAACTCTAGATTAAAGATTTTTCATTGAAGTTTGGGTTGGTTTCTAGATTAAGGTCTGATTTGATGTTTGAGTAAAAGTATGGATTTGAGGTTTGAATTGGAATCTAGATTAGGGTTTGGATTGACTAAAGTTTGAATTGATTGAAGTCTAGATTGATTAAGACTTGAATTGATTGAAGTTTAGAATATAGTCTAGATTGAAATCTAGAATTAATAAAGGGTTTGGTTTGAAGTCTGGATTAAATCTGGATTGAGTTCTAGATGATTGAAAAATAGGTGATAATCAATCATTAGATCAACGGGTAGGAGTCTGAATAGTCCCTGACGATCTCATACAAAAATGAGGCTAAAAAATGGTCCCCACAATATGTGTAGTAGAATGAAGTTGTTGGGAATGTATTCAAATGAGATCTCGCTCCCTTCTTTTGCCCCTCGTATGATAGAGATGCCACTCCCTTAACCTCCTCAACAAATAAAGTCTTTCACCCAAAGACTTTTTCTTAGAACTCTTTCCAATAAGCTTCAACCACAAGATAGAGGGCCCAAGGGATAGCCTGATGAGAATAATTGTGTGGTTCCTCCACACCCACTGACTTCCTCTAAAAAACTCTCCCTCGATCTCACCTCCTCCCTCTCCCTTGTGGTTTGGACTCTCTTATAAGTATGGAGTCACTTCTCCCTCTTTTAAGGTTCTCTCATATAGGAAAAAAGTCTTAGACAACTCACCAAACCTCTCAAGATTATTTGAAATAATTAAATTAGGCTATTTCTAATTTTTATATTAATGCTTATAATCATAAAGTTTGATTCTAAGATCATAATATCCACTTAGTTTTATTCCTATAATAATTCATTTTTTATGATATTCAGTGTTATGATATAATTAGATATATTGAATTAAGGATCATGCAAGATAAACCAAAATTTGACCAATAATCTCTTGGGTAAATTAAACTATATGATTTGGATCATACGATATGAAAATTAATTAGTACTTGACTGTGAATTGATTTCTTAATCTACATCATAAAATTTGGCAACATTTTCATTAATAATCACACAATGCGAAATCCTTTGTAGAGTATAATTAGTTCAAATTTTAGAATTAATTCGGTTAACAAAGATTTGACAGTAGGATTTATCAAAATAGCTAATCATCCTATACAATTAAAGAATAGGTATAATACATTTTACTTTATTTGATTTAATTAAATAATTAATTTAATTTCTACATTAACTTATCATAAATTATGATTGCAACTGTAAAGTTTGATTGGGATCATAAAGTACAATATAATAGAAAATTTAAATATTCAAATTTTATCACCCTTTATAGGTGTGTGCTTGGTTATTTTTCCAAAGTTAACCCTTTTTTTTCTCCAAAGTTCACCTAATTACATAAATGACATAAGAATAGAAAATATACTGACTATTATATTACAAATTACTAGGCCTTTTCATTGGATTATCTTGAGCCTGCTTCTTTAATCCAGCTTAATTTATATTATACCTAAAATTATTAGAGCATAAAAAAATAGATATTATATATATAATAAGAACTAGTAAATTACCACACCAATAATATTTCTTATTATAAAAATATTAGGTTGGGATTCTAGATTTAAATAAAGGAAACTTTGTGTACTAATTATCCTTATAAATTTGATCATGATGAAAACATCTTATCTTTTGTGCATATATTTTTTAAATTATTTGTATGTGTGTACACAATTTTAGCAAGTGTATAATTATTTGGAATATAAATCAAAATGTAACACTTGAGAGCTCATACCTTCATGCAAAAATGCTCAGGAAATTTACCCACATTTTAAAGCATGAATTATGAACTCACCCATTTAGGGATGAATGATAATAGTTGAGGAACTTATGTATAAATGAAATTGGTTAATAATAAGGGAATATGAATGAAAAATCTTCATTTGCCAAGTCTAAAGTTGGTCAACTCTTGCCACAAGTCAACTCACCAACTTGCCCTTATGTCGACCAACCTTTGGGAAAAACTAAAAAGAAATTAATCAAGTAAAGTTTACATGAAAGCACTCTCCCTAATTCAACCTCATGAGGAGTTATTAATGAATATTCTCATTCATCACTAAGAATTCCATAAAATCACCACAACCATAATTATTGTGCCCTCATTTTATTATGAATAATACAGAATTTGTCGTAACAAGGAGTAGAAAAATATAAGTCAACATCTCACCACTACTAAAAATCTCCTTTATAAAAGACTAAGCATCGTATAGATACCTAGGAAGGTAGCCACCACAAAGACATAGTGAGGTAAAATAAAAAGAAGTAAATAATACAAATTCACCACAAAGGCAAAAAAAAAAAAAAAACTAAAATTTATTACTTTTAATAACTTTTCATTTATATGTCTACTTACATAAAAATGAAAGAGGGAGAATATACTCATAGAAATATAATATATTAAATACAGTCAAGAGGCTCCATGCCATAGACCAACCCAATATGACACATAGAACAAACATATCATATTGTGTTGACTTGTGATAGACCAAGCCCAAGATTAAAGTTTTGGGAACTTTCATAGATTTCTTTGAATTTAATCGAATCACAAAGCTTCTAATTAACTCCTAGTAAACAAAAGAAAATAATCGTCCACAAATTCTATTCTTTTTAGTTATCATCAAAATATACATACAATATTTATAAACTACAGTGCATGACTATAAACTAGAATAGACCAAATAAAAAATACCCATGACCATAAGAAAATCCAAAAAATACCTCTATAGACTCAGATAGATCAAAACCAAAATCCTTAGCTACTTAATTAGCTCTTTCCCTTTCTCTAGTCTTAAAAAAGTGAAGAATAGGTGCGAGCTAATACAACTCAATATGTCACACACACCAATCTAGTTTTTTGATAATTCTATATTTAACTAAACTTAAAAATAGTTTATAAGAAATTTATCATACTGAGCATAATATTAATTATAGATAATTGAAATAAAATAGACTTTGCACTAAAAGTAAATAAATAATTACTTCATATTTTAGAACAAAAAACAATAGAATTCCCTCAAGCCCTTATACTCCCATCGAACCTCCCATTAAAAATAAATATTAGAATTCAAGCTCTAATGAAACCCTATGCCAGCACATAAAAAGTAGGCCCTTATGAGTCCCAATGCTGAGCAAATATTAGATATTTAAAAATTCAATCCTTTATGAGTCATGCATTCAACACCAAACCTTCCTCCAGTAATAGAACTCAACAGAATCACACATTTCTGGCAGATAAGAACCTGTATTATTACATTGCAGTAAAGAAAATATGAATGAAAAAATTTTAGAAATTTGCATATTGATTTACTGGATGACAATAGATTTAACTACAGAGCAAAATCTTATGGTTTCAAAATATTACCAGATTATCAGAGATTATTCAAAACAATATTTATAAACTTTCATCATACTATAACATTATTTTTTGTGGTAAAAATTAATTTTAATTTAATAAAATAACACACTTTAAAACTATATGATAAATTTTTTTAAGAAAAAATACCTAAATATCTAGAATGACTGTCTCTATCATATCTAAAAAAAATATGAAATTTTTTTTATTTTCTAGAATAAATTTATATTTTTATAATATAAAAAAGAGAATAACTTTACACCTTCTAAACTTTTAATATTGAACTTTCTATATGTTATAAATTTAATCAAGAAAATCTTAAACTTTGCATATTCTTTAAAATTGATATATGTAGAACATAACTTACCTTGATCCATTTAACTTTTAGAATAGTATTAACAATAGAAAAAAAAAAAAAATCAAAGTTACTAAAACCCAACTTTCTCTATATAAAAGTCCTCTCCCCCTCTCTCTCAAATTGGCTGCACATAGGGGAGAAATGGCTTGATAATCTAAAATTTGAGTTAAAATTAATAATTTAAGAAGATTCATGCATGGTGAAATGTCGCTCAATCCTACAACTTTGCAGTGTTCACCTTAGGCTACTCTGTATCCCCAAGGAGAGTAAAATAAACCTCATGACCCTGATGTAAACAAAGTTAGTTATTATTCAACCAAAATAATTATCAATAAATTACTAATAAATGGAAGCATCCATACATTATGTAAATTCTAATTGGAGGGCATAAGTGTACTAAATTTTGAGGCCTAAGGTCTAAAACACCTAATTAAAAATTAGGATTTTAGAGAACTAAAAATTTATCAACCTTAATAACTAAAACTCATCTTAAAATAAACATCAAAATATCAAACTTAAACTCAAATTAAATTCTCCTTGGACTAGAGCGAACTAAAATAAAGCATTAAAAAACTTCAAATAATAACCAACCTAAGATACATCTAAACCACACAACTTATTATACACACTGTATATGGCATATTGAGATGACCAATCCTAGTTTTAGGCTAGAACACTATCCTTTTATATATGCTTTTCTTTCTCGTGTGATCCGAATTTTATATGATTTTTTATGCAAACTGGTTGTAATGATTTGGTTTGATATATGATCCATATGATATGTTGTTTCTTTAACCATGCTACCTATATTGTTATATGTGATGGGTACTATATTTTTTTAGGTTAGGAATGATTTGGATGGTAATAAAATCTTATTTAGGCGGCCAGGCTTATACAGGACTAAAAAAATGGGGGGCCAAATGAAATTTGATTACATAATTTTTTTGTAGGTGCTTTAAAAGCTTAGCCCCTTAAAAATAAAAAAAAAGCATGGCCAAGTGAATTTGCTTGCTAAAATGTGTGCAATGTATCATATAAAAGCTAGAAATTTTTTAAGACACCGTATAAAAACTGCTTAAGATAATGTGAAGGTTGTATTAGTGTCATTTTATTTTTTTTTAAATGCAAATTTAAATTTCAAAGAGTTGTGAAAGTTAATTTAAAATGGGATATTAATATCCAATTTTGAATCCAAAGAGGAAGGAAACTCCCCTTCGGGGAGAAGTTCCTTTCATTTGGAGATTCAAATTAGGATGGCTTGAAATCTAAAGAGAAAAGAAACAACTTCAAAGAGTAGTTCTTTTCATTTAGATATCCGTATCCGATAGTTCCGAGGAACCTGAGAGAAAGAGCTGAATAAGTGAAGATAAAACAAATATCCCATTCTAAAACTTATGTCTTTAGGTAGGATTATAAATCAATATGTTGTTAGTGAAGCCTAACCACTTTTAAGTTCTATGGACCCTAGTTTGTAATTAAGTGTCACTTACTATATAGATTTTTAATATTTTATATGATTAATGATTGTCTAAATTATTTGTGCCTTAGAAATTGCTTTCTTTTTTAGTTTTATTTTTTGCATGTGAAATTTGTTTTAGCCGGAAATATGATTAGGCTCTTAAGGAAAATGAAAAAATTATTATAGTTAAAATTTAATAAAAAATACCAGGCTCACAAAGAAAGATAAATGCTCTTAAGAAGTATGCCAGGGCATGCCAGGGCTTTTTCATTCATACATATTTACCTTATGTCATTGCTAGGCACCTCCCCATCCGTGGGACATGTAGATCACCTATCATATTAGTGTGAAGTTATTTCTATGGGATGTTGTGCTTCTCTTTAAAAAAACCTATTTTTATGCCTAATTTTTAAAGTTAATTATATAATTTTTGCATACAAGGTAATTCAGCATATATTGCATTAGAAACTAATTAAAAATAAATAATTTTTTTATTAAATTAAGAATAATTTCCACACATTAGTAAAGTGGCCACTTAGGATCTTCTATAGGTTTAAGCTTTAATTTCTTCAAAAATTAAATAACAAACCAAACTATCTCTCATAAGATCAGACTCATGGTTTTAATGCGCCTAGGTGATTTAGCTGCCATTCTAATCTAGGATGATGTAAACACAAATTCACATTTTGTTAGTTAGGTTTGGGTTACTATTATTTAGTGCCCAAATTAGATTTAGGATCCAGGGTGGACCTAAAATCTTATGTCCTTAATATTGATAATTTAATCCCATCTTTCTGAAAAAATACAAAATTGAACTAAAACTTTCTCTCATCCAAAATTTAAAACTTAACATAAGATAGTTTGTGTTTTTGAATTATTATGTAATCCCAAAACACCACATACTTTTCATCAATTGGCCTCCAAAATAAGTGTTAATAGTTGATCCAATCTCAATTGAAATCCCAACATTCTTTCTTTCATATCACACTTTGAATAACTTAAATAAAATTCTACCATCATTTTAATCGAGAGCATTCTTAGGACGATGAAACTTCTTATAATGTAATTAACTATGATGTCTTGCCTTTGTAAGAGATTGAAGACCATACATAAATCAAATCCCACTATATTTAGCTTCTAATACAATGGGGAAAAATCATTCTTTTTGGAAAAAAAATTAAAATTAAGGATGATCATTATCATCATATTTAAATAATTGATATTAAGTGATATTATCTCTCTTTATAGAAATATATCATTTACTATTGAGATGGTTGAATATGAAATTAATGATAGATTTATCTATATTATTATAGTTATATATGTATTCAAACATTATTTTAAGCCTTTGGGTCATAAGTAGTTCAATAAGATGATCTGACTATAATAATTGATGTAAGAGGATTATAGATATTATAACCAAACATGTGATTGAATATAATTTTGATTCTTCATAGTCCTATATAATTCTCTCCAAAGTTTCATTTTGGTAGTCAAAATAAAGTTTATAGTTTTGTAGTCTGAACCCATTAGAGAATGATATTTTTATCACCCGAGGTGACATATCAATCATGATGATGAGTTGGACTACAAAATAAAAAATTCAAAAGTCTATGTTCAAAATTTCTTAAAGAAAATATAATTACAATTGATTTGCACTTCCTAATAAATGATTAGCAAACACTGCATCTACATATACTTGTCAGCTTGTGATTTTTGTCATGCTCTAGCTCTACTGCAAGAAAAGCCACCTATTGGAAATACAAACTCTTATGGATGCTTCCTAAGAAATTGGAGCCACCAGAGGACTATCCCTCGAACATGCGGGCTTGCGAGCCTAATCTATAAACTCATCCCTTATGCATTCTATCTACTGCCTACGACTAAATGTGATAGTTAGAATAATCTATAGATCCCCAATAGGATCCCTCATAAGCTTCGAATTGGCTCTCTCAAAGTCGTGTATACTCATCCTATAAAAGATAATGTATGATTAATCAATTTATAATTAAGCTTAAAACATTTCTCTTAAAAATAAAAACTTATATACTGATATAGGAACCCTTCGCTCGCTCGTACACCCATTGATTGTCCTTCTAATGCTTGTGAGTATGATTATGCAAATTAAGAATAATCGATTCTCTAACCCGCAACTCTCTCTAAAATATACTTATATTAGCATTTATAAATAAACAAATTATTAAATTTTATTAAAATTCATGCAAAATGTTGCATGTGCTCAGTGTCAAATTAAGCCCTCAGTATGGAGAGCACTACCCATGCCCCTGATGTTAGAAGTTCGATTCTGTCTATTCTGCTCCCTCCTCAGTAAGTGCAAGGGACTCCATGAGAAGATGGTGTGGGGTAGTAAGGATAGATGGGAGTATTATGTGTGGGGTCTAGTGAAGGAAAGCATGGGTATTGGGAGTAAAACTATGGGCTTCTAACTGGAGGAGTAAGTAAAGGTAGGCTTGGATGGGTTCGAGTGGCAGGATAAGAAAAAGAGGCCTTCTCAGTACCTCTATGCTAACTGGATAAGCCACAAGTGATCTTCTTAAACATACTAGAGATGTTTGTGATCAACTGCCACCGGGGGGGTGGTTGGGGGGTTAACATCAGAAGCCATTAAAAAAAAATTAAAATTAGCAACATAAATTATAACTTCTAGTATGCAATAAAAATAAATTAAAGAAACTACAAATAAAGTGAAATAACTACTGCTACTATGTTAAAATAAAATTATTTGCTTAATATAAATTATAACAAATGGTATACTATAAAATTAAAGTAAAGATTCTAAAAATAAAATGAACTACTACTATACTGCTAAAAAGAAATCAATCAATTAATATAAATTGTAATGACTAGTATGTTATAAAAATAAAGTGGAGCAACTACAAATAAAGTGAAGTAACTACTATTATGGTGTTAAATAGAAATAATGCTTTTAATATAAATTATGACTATTGGTATGATGTAAAAATAAAGAACCTACAAATAAAATGAAGTAGCTACTACATGTATTTAATATATTTATATTATATTTACTAATCATTTACTGATTCACTTCTATCTGATAAGAGTACATCCTCACCACTAACATATTTCTCACAATTTTTCTCGATGTCTAAGTCAACCTCCTCTAACTATAACTCACTCTCATTAGTTATAATTTGATCATCAACATAGTAAGCATGATCTTTTAAGTCTGACATAACCTCTTCTTGATGTGGTGGTGGCATTGATGTTGTTTCTTAATGACTCCCATTGGTTTACTCTTGATGACTGTGAGCCAATCTTATTTACCTCGTTATCTACCTGAATAGTTAGAAAAGTAAACTTGGCTTTCCTGGCTAGTAATGATAAATGGCTTGAACTTTACATATCTTCTGCCCTACTTTACTTCCGTTATATCGTAAAATGGATGTACTCTTATACCTTTAATCTTCATTGAATCAAACTAATCACAATTAAAAAGACATAAGTTGGCAGTAAATATTGCATGAAGATATGATAGTTATGATTTTTTAATCCAAATAATCTCCCCAATCTCATGCAATGCTTCTACTAAGGTTGGAAGCATAACCATAAGATAACTTTAGACTTTGCACATATTCATAAACTGCTCTTTTCTACTTAAAGTCAAGGTGAATAACATTTTTGGTTTTAAAAGTTTTTTATTTCCACCATCACTTAATTTTAGGATTTTCTCTTGCAAATCTCCTTTAAGTCAATCCTTTCTTTTATATTTTCTGTAGATTTATTATTGATGTCTGTCACTGTGTTGAATGCATTGTCAAAAATATATTTTTCTATATGCATCATATATAAGTTATTCTTCGAGATTATATTTATCTACTATTCTAATTGCTGCATCTTCTATGTTTTTTGCATGTGGTCAAATCACCTAATTTTAATTGTGTTGTCTTCAATTGGTCACATAAAACGGCGGCCTTGCGATGACCCGGTTAGGAGAGTAGAGGATTTAGATTTGACTTATGTTAAGAAAGGTAGGGGTAGACCTAAAAAGACTTGGTTAGAAAATATTAGGAATGACCTTTCTTTATTAGATTTAAATGAGAATTTGACTTTTAATAGGACACAATGGAGAAAAAGGATTCATGTAGCTGACCCCACGTAGTGGGATAAAGGTTTGATGTTGTTGTTGTTGTTGTAGGAAATTTTTCTGGCACCATATAAAAACTGCTTAAGATAATGTGAAGGTTGTATTAGTGTCATTTTACTTTTTTCAAATGCAAATTTAAATTTCAAAGAGTCGTGAAAGTTAATTTAAAATGGGCTATTAATATCCAATTTTGAATCCAAAGAGGAAGGAAGCACCCCTTCGGGGAGAAGTTCCATTCATTTGGAGATTCAAATTAGGATGGCTTGAAATCTAAAGAGAACTGAAACAACCCTTGAAAGAGTAGTTCTTTTCATTTAGATATCTGTATCCGATAGTTCCGAAGAACATGAGTGAAGATAAAAAAAAATATCCCATTCTAAAACTTATGTTTTTATGTAGGATTATAACTCAATATGTTGTTAGTGAAGCCCAACCACTTTTAAGTTCTATGGACCCTGGTTTGTAATTAAGTGTCGCTTACTATATGAATTTTTAATATTTTATATGATTAATGATTGTCTAAACTGTTTGTGCCTTAGAAATTGCTTTCTTTTTTAGTTTTATTTTTTGCCTGTGAGATTTGTTTTAGCCAGAAATATGATTAGGCTCTTGAGGAAAATGAAAAAAATTATTATAGTTAAAATTTAATAAAAAATACCAGGCTCATAAAGAAAGATAAATGCACTTAAGAAGTAAGCCAGGGCATGCCAGGGGTTTTTCATGCATTCATATTTACCATATGTCCTTGATAGGCACCTCCCCATCTATGGGACATGATAGATCAACAATCATATTAGGGTGAAGTTATTTCTATGGGATGTTGTGCTTCTCTTAAAAAACACCTATTTTTATGCCTAATTTTTAAAGTTCATTATATAATTTTTGCATACATGGTAATTCATCATATATTGCATTAGAAACTAATTAAAAATAAATATTTTTTTTATTAAATTAAGAATAATCACCATAAATTAGTAAAGTGGCCACTTAGGATCTTCTATAGGTTTAAGCATCAATTTCTTCAAAACTTAAATAGCAAACCAAACTATCTCTCATAAGGTCAAACTCATGGTTTTAAAGTGCCTAGGTGATTTAGTTGCCATTCTAATCTAGGATGATGTAAACACAAATTCACATTTCATTAGTTAGGTTTGAGTTACTATTATTTAGTGCCCAAATTAGATTTAGGATCTAGGGTGGACCTAAAATCATGTCCCTAATATTGATAATTTAATCCCATCTTTCTAATAAAATGCAAACTTGAACTAAAACTTTCTCTCATCCAAAATTTAAAGCTTAACATAAGATAGTTTGTGTTTTTGAATTATTATATAATCCCAAAACACCTCATACTTTCATCAATTGGCCTCCAAAATAAGTGTTTATAGTTGATCCAATCTCAATTGAAATCCCAAGATTCTTCCTTTCATATCACACATTGAATAACTTAAATAAAATTCTACCATCATTTTAATCAAGAGCATTTATAGGAAGATCAAACTTCTTATGATGTAATTAACTATGATTTCTTTCCTTTGTAGGAGATTCAAGACCCTGCATCAAATCCCACTCTATTTATCTTCTAATACAATGGGGAAAAAATCATTCTCTTTTGAAAAAAAATTAAAATCAAGGATGATCATTATCATCATATTTAAATAATTGATATTAAGTGATATTATTTCTCTTTATGGAAATATTTCATTTACTATTGAGATTGTTGAATATGAAATTAATGATAGATTTATCCATATTATTATAGTTAGATATGTAGTTGAACATTATTTTATGCCTTTGGGTCATAAGTAGTTCAATAAGATGACCTGACTATAATAATTTATGCAAGAGGATTATAGATATTATAACCAAACATGTGAATGAATATAATTTTGATTCTTCATATTCCTATATAATTCTCTCCAAAGTTTCATTTTGGTAGTCAAAATAAAGTTTATAGTTTTATAGTCTGAACCCATTAGAGAATGATATTTTTATCACCCGAGGTGACATATCAATCATGATGATGAGTTGGACTACAAAATAAAAAATTCAAAAGTGTATGTTCAAAATTTTTCCTAAAGAAAATATAATTAAAATTGATTTGCACTTTCCAATAAATGATTAGCAAACACTGCATCTACATATACATGTCAGCTTGTGATTTTTGGACATGCTCTAGCTCTACTGTAAGAAAAGCCACCTATTGAAAATACAAACTCTTATGGATGCTTCCTAAGAAATTGGAGCCACCATAGGACTGTCCCTCATACATGTGGGGTTGCGATCCTAATCTATAAACTCATCCCTCATGCATTCTATCTGCTGCCTATGACTAAATGTGGTAGTTAGAATAATCTACAGATCCTTAATAGGACCCCTCACAAGCTCCAAATTGGCTCTTTTAAAGCCGTGTATACTCATCCTATAAAAGATAATATATGATTAATTAATTTATAATTAAGCTTAAAACATTTCTCTTAAAAATAAAAACTTATATACTCATATAAGAACTCTTCTCTTGCTCGTACACCCATTGATGGTCCTTTTAATGCTTATGAGTATGATTATGCAAATTAAGAACAATCGGTTCTCTAACCTGTAACTCTCTCTACAATATACTTATATTAGTATTTATAACTAAATAAATTATTAAAATTTATTAAAATTCATACAAAATGTTGCATAATTAAAATTAGCAACATAAATTATAACTTCTAGTATGCTATAAAAATAAAGTAAAGAAACAACAAATAAAGTGAAGTAACTACTGCTACTATCTTAAAATAAAATTATTTACTTAATATAAATTATAACTACTGGTATACTATAAAAATAAATTAAAGCTTCTACAAATAAAATGAACTATTACTATAATACTAAAAAGAAATCATGAACTTAATATAAACTGTAACTACTTGTATGTTATAAAAACAAAGTGGAGCAACTACAAATAAAGTAAAGTAACTACTATTATGTTGTTAAATAGAAATCACACTTAATATAAATTATGACTACTGGCATGATGTAAAAATAAAGAACCTACAAATAAAATGAAGTAGCTACTACATGTATTTAATATATCTATATTATATTTACTAATCATTTACTGATTCACTTCTATCCGATAAGAGTACATCCTCACCACTAACATATTTCTCACAATATTTCTCAATGTCTAAGTCAACCACCTCGAACTATAACTCACTCTCATTAGTTATAATTTGATCATCAACATAATAATCATGATATTTTACGTCTAACATAAGCTCTTCTTAATTGTGTGGTGCATTGATGTAGTTTTCTTAATGACTCCCATGGGTTTACTCTTGATGACTATGAGCCAATCTTATTTACTTCGTTATCTACCTGAATAGTTAGAAAAGTAAACTTGGCTTGCCTGGCTAGCAATGATAAATGGCTTGAACTTTACATATCTTCTGCCCTACTTTACTTCTATTATATCATAAAATGGATGTACTCTTATACCTTTAATCTTCATTGAATCAAACTAATCATAATTAAAAAGACATAAGTTGGCAGTAAATATTGCATGAAGATATGATAGTTATGATTTTTTTAATCCAAATAATCTCCCCAATCTCATGTCAATGCTTCTACTAAGGTTGGAAGCATAGCTATAAGATAACATTAGACTTTGCACCTATTCATAAACTGCTCTTTTCTACTTAAATTCAAGGTTTATAACATTTTTGGTTTTAAAAGTTTTATATTTCCACCATCATTTAATTTTAGGATTTTCTCTTGTAAATCTCCTTTAAGTCAATCCTTTCTTTTATATTATATTTAGATTTATTCTTGATGTCTATCACTGTATTGAATGCATTATCAAAAATATATTTTCTATATGCATCATATCTAAGTTATATGTGATCAAGTTTATTTTTCAATATGTTAAAGGCCAAAAAATGATATTCTTTGTCCAATTGTGGTTGAATCTATATCCTGGCAATTTGTAATCAACTAGTGTTAGAGAATCAATGATCGTGGGCATACACCTTACTCTTTTAAATATTTGCTCACTAATTAATTTCGGTGGAGGCTGCATCATCACAATTTTATTTTTAGTGAAATCATCCTTATTTTTCCTAAATGGTTGATTTATAAGAAAGAACATGTGAAGACAATCAAACTAGGTGTTCTTTTCTCCATCCTTCAAAGTCATTGACTTAGTAAATCCATTTAACATATGCAAGCTAACATACATGTAGTGCTCCAACCGAAAAGCATACCATATATAAGAAAGTTACCAATTATCCAAGATAATGATGCACTCATTAGAAAATTTTATTTGATGGAGATATCTATTGTGATTCTATTTTTTAGGGAATATAATTTTAATGATAGCAAACACTTCGATTTCTCTACGACTGCCTTGCCTACTAACATTTCAGGTCCACAAGATCAAGTTATAATTTGAACCAGCTCAAGATTGGGTAGACTAGGTCTGAGTCAATTTGTAAACTTTTCCCTTTCTTGAGTCTATTAAAAATAATATAGTTCCTGATGCTAAGTAACCTTGCACACACACACTTGGGGGAGTTTTTTCTATCTTATTTAGAGTTTTTTATTTTTGCTCACATCGCCCGAGATGATCTCAAATTAGCCTGAATAATAAGTTAAAAATAGAAACCCTAATTAGGGCATCCTGGTTAAGACAGCCATCATTAAGCACATCGTCCTGGATGATATTTGTATCAGTCAAGACGATAGGCTCAAATTAGAAAGAATCAACTGCCAGATTTATTTAGGTATTATTTATTTTTGGACATCATCTTGGATGATACAACATAATTATGCCTAAATTAATCTGATAATTAAGAAAAGCAATTAAGATTTGATTACTCGAACATATCATCCTAGATGATCACAAGATCGGTCAGGATGATCAGTTCACAAACATTACTTATCCTTGGATGACCAAACATCAGCCAGCTGCTATTCAGGGTAATGCTCTAGATGATTTTCCACAGATTTGAACTAATCGCCCGGGATGATCGTGAGGTCGGCCTAGATGATCAAGCTATTTTTCCATCATCTAGACATCCATTCAGTGCGATTGTTTAGATGATATTTAATGATTTATACTGATCATATAGGATGATATTCTGTCATCCTCAATGATATGAACAAAAACCTTCTGATTGTCCCAAATCGTCCTAGCTATTTGAGCTTAATTTGTATTGATCGTATAAGATGATATTTATATCATACTGGACAATAAAGTCAGTTTGTTGCAATTAAGAGCTATTCTAAAGTTTTTCTATTTAAGACCTCATGTTCTACTCAAGAGAGTATGTTTTTCTATTGTTCTGACCTGAGAGAGCAAAGAGGAGAGGGAGAGCAAGGGAGAGAGAGGATCTTATGAGGAAGAGTTTTTGAGGGATTTCACAAAGGTTACTCCAAGCAAGGATCTATCATCATCTTCTCTAATCATCATCCTTAATTTCTTGGAGGTTCTAAAGAGGTCTAATTCAGCATCTAATCAAGGTTCTCTGCCTGCTTCAGGAGGAAGCAAAAGGAGTTGGGTTCTCTGCCTGCTCCTAGAGGAAGTAAAAGAGGTTGGGTTCTCTGCCTCACATGGGTTGGTGGAAAGAAGGTTGGTAAAGGATTCTTTACCTTGCTGTGGGGGAAAAAGGAGAGACACTAAGTTTAGTATAATACTAGGAGGGTGCCTCTAGGTAGTGTACGTAGGTCATGTTGACCGAACCACTATAAATTTCTATGTTCTTTATAACTGCTTCTGTATTTAATTTTTGCACTTTGATTTCTTTGGTGAATCTTGGTTTTTGTTTTTATATTTTATTTTGATTGAAAGATTTTTTTAAATACCAATTCATCCCCTCTATTGGTTAGCCTTGGGACTAGTTCATAAGGGCTTAACATCCCTGTCAAACTTTCAAGTGCCATCTGAGTACTTTCAAGTGGCATCAGAGCAGAATTCATAAAAATGAGCTTTTGAAAACTTTTGAATTTTGATCTATAGCTAACTTTGGTAATCATAATATAATGAAAGGATATTCTATTACACGACCACCTTTATTTGATAATAATCCTTTTGATTTTTAGAAAAGTTGCATGTCTAAATTTTTACAATCGCTTGATTATCATATGTAGATGCTTGTTAAAGTAGGTTAAACACCTCTTTCTCAAGATATTAGTAGCATTAAAACTAAACTTTCTTTTACTGAATGGACTTTTGATGAAAGAGATTTAACACAACTTGATGCAAACTGCTTGAATTATTTTTTTTTGTGCTTTGAAATATGAAGATTATATGCATGTTTCAACTTTTACAGTTGGTAAAGAAATTTGGGATAGATTGTGTGATACTTATGAAGGAACTAATAAAGTTAAACAATATTGGTTGAATATTTTATTGCATGACTATGAACTTTTTAGTATGAAATCTTCTGAATTAATTTCAGAGATGTATACTAGGTTTACTCAAATTATCACATCATTGTATGCTTTAGGAAGAGAGCTAACTAATTATAAAAGAGTAAATAAAATTTTGAGATGCTTGCCTTCTTCTTTTGATGCTAAGATCACTGCAATTTTTGAATCTAAAGATTTAAATACTTATTATGTTGATAGTTTACTTGGATCACTCATTACTTATGAGTAAGGGGTGAATCAAAGAAATTTTGATGCAGGTGAAAAAAGAAGGAGAAAACTGTGGCACTGAAGGCCAACAACATAGACACTAATTCTTCCTGATCTGAAAATAATGATGTTACCTTCATCTCTAGGCAATTTAAAGTATTTTAAGGACGAACAACAAGTATCATCATAAGTGGAAAAGAGGTAAGGATAACAAAAATAATAAAAGTTCTTCTGATGTTGTTTGCTTTGAATGTAGGAAGTCTAGACATGTTAAAGCTGATTGTCTTACACTTAAGGAGCACCCAAGCAAGGAGAAGGGTGAGGAGAAACCCAAATACAGGAAGGATAAGAAGCAGTATAAAAAAGCTTTCTGGGCGGATTATGCATCTGACTCATCTGAGATTGAAGCTGAAGAGGAGATAACAAATTTGTGCTTAATGGGTGATCATCTTGATTAATCTGAGCAAGAAGAGGTATGTGAACTAACCTATGATCAATTACTTGAAATTTGTGAGAAAATTCATGCATCATATAAGAAACTTAAGAAATGTTTGTTTGTTTAAAATTGGAGTTTTTGAATTTGCAAAAAGGGCATTAAAGTTTAAGCAAAGATCACACTCTACTTGATAGCAATCACATGTCTTTACTTGATGAATTTAATAATTTAAATAAAAAGCATTTTAATTTAATTTTTGAGCATTATTCTTTGAAAGCATCCTATACCTCACTTGAATCTAATTTTAAAACTTATATTGAAGAATTTAAGCATAAAGAGCACTATTTAAATGTTGATAATACTATTTTAGAAAGTACTAACTTGAGGTTTAAAGCTAAATTGAATACACTTGAGAGAAATTGGAATACATCAATAATTGATCTAAAGCCAAAACCCTAAAAGAAGCATTATAAACCAAACAAATTAGTAAATCATTTTCCTGGAGTTAGATATTTCTCATGTGGCATGCTAGGCCACATTTCACACACTTGTACTGTTCACTATAGTATACATTGGGTGTGGAGACCTAAACTGTATGATTCACAGCAAAACACACATGCATTTCATTCTTCTTTTCATAAGAAGAGACCCAAATCTATTTGGGTTCCTAAATATGATAGTTGATAATTTTTATATGTATGCTCTCACTAATGACCTCATGAGAGCATATGGTACTTGGATAGTGGAGGCTCGCAGCTCGTGATTGCATAAACTTGCTGCTTAATAAATTTTGAATTGCATGTTTACTACTCTATTGATTGCTATTTTTTCTATTTTAGTTTATTATGCTTGATGTTATTTTATAGTTGTTATATCTCTGATGTTTTTTTTTTCTTATTTTTCTTTTTAATAGCTGAAATGATATTTTTCCTTGTTTTTGGTTTTTAGAAATTTGTAGTCAATGTCTAAACATCCCTAAATCAGTTAAAGGGAGAAACACCATTGATTATTTCCCTCCCTCTAACCTCTTTTAGTGGTGTAATTTTCTTTTCTAAACAAACGTATATCTCAAATTAACAACTGAACTTTATGATTGAGATCTTTTCTACCTTATTATAGTAATCTACCTTATATTTATAATGTTTAAAGTCTTTATAACACTTCAAGATTTCTCATTATCCTATCGTTTTATTTATCATATGATTTTGATTCTATTTTATGGTTTGTTCTTCCGTATATTAGAAAATGAGTTTTTCTTCTCTAATATCTAGAAGATATACTCACAATTGAGAATATTTAAGAGTTTTAAAAGGAATCTAGCTTGCAAAAATAAAAAAAAAGTTGGCTAATGATGCCAAAACAAAAGATGTACAATGATGCCAAATTGAAAAATATACATAAAGTATTTCAAAAATTAAAAGATGCGCAAAGTGCACCATTCAATTTACAAGAGGCATAAAATGAGCCCACCAAAAGCATGTTTTCTTCTCTTTTCAAAATTTTAAATCTTAGAAGAATTCATGTATCACTTGAGATTTTGAAAGGCTTGATTTTGAATTACGAATTACGGGATTATGAGAAATTACTTTGATACATTATTCTATAAGATATTTTTCTTGAACCAAGTTTTGAACGGATCTCTTTTTCTCATCCAATTAGTTTGTTATGAGTTAGGTCTCTTATTTTCAGAAGATAATTTTACCATGAGAGAAGTCCGAGTTAGGGTTAGCAGGATCGAATATTCTACTATTTTTCAGATTTTGATGAAGCTAACTCATTGGTCTTACAAGTCCTTAAATTCAATCACTTGGAGAATTCATCATTTTCGTGCCTTTAAAAGAAAAAAAATATAAAAAAACTAAAAATTATTCTTTTTATTTTCATTATATTTTTCTCTTCTTTTCTATCTTTTTTGTATTTTAGCTTTATCTTTTACTAATGTTTTTGTATTTTGTGGTCCTTCTCTGATCATCTACTTCCACTTCTTGAATTTTATTTTTTAGTCTTATCATCAAGGATGATTTTTATATCATCCTAGATGATGCATTCAATCAGCTCCTACACTTTTCATCTGATGGCAGATATATTTTCTCTGTTCATCATCATCCTGGATGAAACTTTATCATCCTGGATGATCTAATCATATCCTGCTTTGCTTACTATGATCGGCCCAAACAATCCTCTTCGCCCTGGATGATGCTCTTAAATATTTTCTCAATTTATGGAAAATAGGTATGTACAATTCACATGTTCGTCTTGGACAATACACATGGCAATACGTTTAAACTTTTTAAATTCTGCCGGTATGATCAATTATTGATGATCATCTTGGACGATCCACCTATTTATCCCAGATGATACATATGGAAATGTTTTAAATGTTTTTAAATTTGGTCGATATGATCCATTATTGTGCATCGTCCTGTATGATCCACCTAATCGGTCAGCACGATCTTCTTTTTCAACAATCGTCCAGCTTGACTCCTAGAGACGATCACTTGTATCTTATCATCCCGAATGATATATGATCAACCTAGATGACTTTATCACCTTTTTGACAAATTTTCTTAGACGTAATTATTAGACTCGATTGGCTTGGATGATTCTGTGATCGTCCTGGATGATTAGTCTGGTTCTTTATAAACTAAGCCAGTCAATTAATTTTTCTTACATAATTCCTCTTCAACTCTCTTTTGCTCTTACTTCCCTTATGTTCTCTTGATTATGGCTGGTGGAAAGAGGTCTCACCATCATTCTAGAAGTTCAGGGTGAATTTTGACCCTCAATTCACAGAGGCAAGCGACCAAGCTGCCTATTTGAGGTACAAAATAGCCCAGATCACTGTATCCCCGAATTGTCAAACCTCAAATTCTCTCCTATCCTGTCCTTAATTTGTTTGCGCACACTTCCTTGACCTTCCTTCTCACTCTCACTATCCCATTCAACTTTGAGCTTCTTTATAAATTTTTTGTGCCTCTGCATAAATTCCTCTTTCACTGCTCTCAGATCCTATGTGAATTGACGTCTCATCGAAATCACATATTAGGACCGTTAAGTGCTTTTGCAACTTTTCCACCACAAGGGATAAACTCCACACCCTATGTTTTGATCCTGACTACGACTGGGCTCTGGCCAACCACTTTCTAAGAAACTCTAATGCTCACTTTCATGTTGGAGAGTCTAGCACCTTACTCAAAGATGCTAGGACAATCCAACATGTCTTTCAAACCTCAATTCTTTTAAAAGTTGATGATCACATTCATATCACTCCTCTTCTTTCGATCCACCAGCACTCTCAAATGGATCAACTAGTGAAGCGATTCGATTAGTGGGAGACACGGTTCAAGACCTACGTTATTGTGAAGGAGCAACAACATACTAAGGACGTTGCTCGTTTTGACTCCTATCCGGCTCACCAGCAGCGCGAGCATGACCAGGATATGACTTAGCTTGGGGAGCAATTTGCGACTCTTTCCAGTTGCTTTCAACCACATCCACCACCACCACCACCACCTCCTTCTTCAGATGATCAGGGGCCGTCTTGGACGAAAATTTTACAGAGAGCCAATCGTACTGTACGATAATTAATTTCTTCCTGGACGAATAGGACTTAGAAAATTTTTTCGAGCAAATTTCTACTCGTTCCATATGCTCTATAGGAGATAATTGTCTGATCGTCCAGTACGAACTAAAATTGTCCTGTACGATCAATACAAAATTAATATGATCTCCTTATTTGTGTGTGCATGTTTTTATTCACTCAAGTTACAGTCACTCCCTTTCAATTTGATTTCTAAGCAAAGTGCAAGCTTCAAAAATTTCAAGGTATCTCATGCTGATTTTAATTTG
The DNA here is from genome assembly GCF_001605985.2 of Dendrobium catenatum. NCBI lineage: Eukaryota > Viridiplantae > Streptophyta > Magnoliopsida > Asparagales > Orchidaceae > Dendrobium > Dendrobium catenatum. Next base: position 394,586 of record NW_021318506.1, on the reverse strand, counting down.
AAGCCTTGTAGTCTGGAGTTCTTTCCCTGAAATGTTAGTACACACAAGAGCAAATACAATTCTTCCAAAATTATTAGGAGATAACTACACATTTGAATAATAATGTTTGAAATCATCAAAACTTTATAAGTTGTCAAAAATGTAATGCATGGAAATAACAACTATCTTAACAACCTTGCACACACACACTTGGGAGAATTTTTTATATCTAATTTAGAGTTTTTTATTTTTACTCACATCATTCGGGGCGATCCCAAAATTGGCATGGACGATCAGTTTAAAATAGAAACCCTAATTAGGGCATCCTGGTTAAGATAACTATCATTAAGCGCATCATCCTATATGATATTTGTATCGGCCAGGATGATAGGCTCAAATAAAAAAGAATCAATTGCCAGTTCTATTTAGGTATTATTTATTTTTGGACATCATCCAAGACATCATCCTAGACAATGCAACGTAATTATGCCTAAATTAATCTGGTAATTAAGGAAAGCAATTATGGTTTGATTACTCGATCAAATCATCCTGGATGATTGCAGGATCGGCCGAGATGATCAGTTCACAAACCTTTGTTATCCCTGGATGACTAAACATCTGCTAGCTATTATTTAGGGTGATGCTCTGGATGATTTTCATGGATTTGAAGTAATCATATGGGATGATCGTGAGATGGGCCTAGACGATTAAGCTATTTTTCCATCATCCAGATATGCATTCAGTGCGATTATCTGGATAATATTCAATGATTTATACCGATCATATAGAACAATATTCTATCATCCTGGATAATATAAATAAAAATCTTCTGATCGTCCCAAATCATCCTAGCTGATTGAGCTTAATTTACACTAATCGTACATTATGATGTTTATATTGTCCTGGACGATAAAGTTGGTTTGTTGCAATTAAGAGGTATTCTGAAGATCTTTTATTTAAGATCTCTTGTTCTACTCATCTTTTGCTGCTATTTTGACCTGAGAGAGCCAAGAGAAGAGGGAGAGCAAGGGAGAGAGAGAGAGGATTTTGTGAGGGGGAGTTTTTGAGGGGTTACACAAAGGTTGCTCCAAGCAAGGATCTGTCATCATCTTCTCCAATCATCATCCTTAATTACTTGGGGGTTCTAGAGACGTCTACTTCAGCATCTGATCAAGGTTCTTAACATGCTTTAGGAGGAAGAAAAAGGAGTTGGGTTCTCTTCCTGCTTTTGGAGGAAGCAAAAGGAGTTGGGTTCTCTGCCTCACCTAGGATGGTGAAAAGAAGATTTGTAAATGCTTCTCCACCTTGTTGTGGGGGCAAAAGAAGAGAAATTGAGTTTATTGTAATACTTAGAGGGCGCCTCTAGGGAGTGGACGTAGGTCGTGTTGACCGAACCACTATAAATTTATGTGTTCTTTATTACTGCTTCTGTATTTAATTTTTGCACTTTCATTTCTATGGTGACTCTTGGTTTTTATTTTATGATCATGTTTTGATCGAAAGATTTTTTAAAATACCAATTCACCCCCCTCTTGGTTAGCCTTGGGACTAGTTCATAAGGGCTTAACATCCCTCTCGAACTTACAAGTGCCATCAGAGCACTTTCAATATAATATATAGTAACTACTTACCATAATAAATTTAAGTCATTAATTAAGGGTTGCAAGAATACATCTAGCTTTGCTTTTGGATTATGTTGTCTTGAATTATAATTGTAAGAAACATGTATAGTGTAGTCATACACAACTCTGGAGGAAGATTGTAAGGGGTGAGTATCATGAGCCAACATGTGTAAAGTGAAGCAGATTGGCTAAATGAAGTAAAGGCATTTGCGCTTAAACATAATATTACATTTCATGGTTCTATGGTGAAGGAAAAATGTATATGGTCAAAGTATTTTTAGGCCTCTTCTTCTGACAGATGTGTCAAGACACCAATTTTTAATATATATTCATTATTCCATCTCGTATGTGAAGCGAAGCTCATAGATGCAAATCAATATTACAATCTGGGAACTATGGGTAAGTGAAATATCATATTGTCTTGTACATCTTTATGTTTTCTATTCTTTCCAAATTTTGGTTTAAATCTTGGTGCCATATAATGGAGGTATGTAATCTCGAAAAAATCATCTTTGTAATACAATATGCATCTATTAATATAACAAACTATTTTTGTATATATCAAATGAAGTTTGGAAGCTAATTTCTTAGTATTATAAAAATCTGTCAGAATTATATTATATGTTATATTGGTCTCCATAAGCAACTCAATGAATTAATTAAAGCGTTTTGAGGGATGGAGGTAAACTTGATTAAGATAGCATGATTTGATTATCTAGAGAATACTAACAATCTCAGAGTATACCAATGTTATAGTATAAGCCATAACATCTAAGGAATCTGGGGAGTAGCCATGAGTCGTATTCTCTCAGTGATCCTAAATAGATCAAGGTGATTATATATAGATTTTGTTTGTTATTTTTTTGGTGTTTAATTAATTTATTAGACTTTTTAGCATATGAGCTTATCAAATGTGGTTTGAATTGGAGTTTACATCTATAGGAAGACACAAATTGAATTGAGATGGAACTTCTTGCTTTATTTGCAAGTTGCCCAAGAGGAGTTGGCCTTATGACTTTGCCTTATAGTTGAGATGAATTGATAGATTTGGATAAGTTGGGGCTTACTTCCATTTAAATGCTTGAAGGTTTATTTTTGTTTTAATGTCATCTACATCGAATGTAATTTATGCGGTGCTTACACTATTGGAATGGTTGAATATAATTTTAATTTGCTACACAGTTATTTTTTATTTAAGATGTTTTAAAAAATTGACATTTTTTTTGGAAAACGATAAACCAATAGCAAAAACAAATATTTCCTGCTGCTAATAATAATAATATTTTTTAAAGGCTCTTGAATAAATTAATTTTCCAACATTTTTTAAATTAATTTTCAAATATTTTACAATTGTTTACTAATTAATTATTTAAACAAAATATTAAATCTCCCAATGGCAATTTAATTATTAATAAAGGATTGTTAATAAATCTTTTCTTATGAGAATATTTCTATAATCAAGCTTAAATACTGAAATATATTATATGATAATTAAATAAATTATTTTTCAAATTCTTCATAATATAATCATAATGGGAATTTAATTATTAATAAATATTTCAATACATTTAAACAAATTATTTATAAAATAATATAATACAAAACAATGGATCCATTCTATCACCAACAATTGTTTCTTCAAATTTATAAATAAATTATTAAATAAGTCATCTTTTTTTATCATATAAATGATGACTTATTTAATTATTTATTTATAAATTTGAAAAATTATTTTGTTGGTGACACATTGGTTCCATTGAATCTTAATCACGTCTAATTTTAGTTTGAATCTCATATTTATATTTGATTAGAGTTGATAAGTCATAAAAAACTATGGCGATTGGGCATGAATCCTAAAGCATATTTTAATTGAAAACTTTCAAAATTAAATCAAGGATTATTTGAATTCCAATTTTAGTAAACTTATATTCAAATTGAGTGTTTCAATGGGATGAACCCAAGACACCAAGTGTGGTCCAATCCGAGCCCAAATGAGCTCAAATCTAGGGCCTAATGCATAATTGAAAACTTTATGACACTGATTCGATGGCCAAATGATATCCAAATATGGCATCCTTATAGTTGAATCGAGTGGCTTGATGAGATGAGTCCAGTGAGCCCAAGGCGCTTTATTTTGACATCATTAATGGACTCAAATGCTGAAGAAATAATCAGTGATTGAGAGAATAAATATATCTTGTCTAATGGAATGCTATAAATTTGCTCCAGATTTTCTCTATATTTATAAGGCTTGCTACTCCAAAAAATCTATAAATAAGCCTTCATTCTTTACATCAAGGAATCTTGGGCCCTTGGCTAACGACACAAAAGAGCTTTGAGGCTTGAAGAATCTTAGAGCTCCACCCAAGCACCACTGGCAGAAAAACCTTATCGATCGACTATTGCAGAGCTTTCACTGCCTCATCATCGCTGCCTAACCTCCACCCGGCTGCTATTATCATACTTTTATTGGCTGATCGCCATCATCAAAATTTTGATCACTACAATTAGCCCTTTCGTAGTCTGACCGCCGTCATCAGACTTCCTTTGCCTGACCATCATAATTAAACATAGGCCTATCAAAACTAGTTTCAGGTCAGATTCAGGTCCAACCCGTAGCTGACCCGGTACTATTCGAGTCAGATCGAATCAACTCATTTTTAGAAAAGGTCAATTAGTCAGACCTAAACTAGACCCACTTCAGGTCCGGGTCAACCCGACATGACCTATCTAACCTGAAATTCATTAAAATCTAGTTTTTAATGCAGCAAACATTGAAATTTTGATAAATGTAAAATATAATTAGTTAATAGCACTAATAATAGACTTAAATTATGAATAAATTAAAAAAAAAATAGTTACACATTACTTGTAATATTATGTATAAATTTCTCATTTACAAACCAATTGCTAATTAATAACTAGCTCATTTACAAGTCTCTTACAAATTATTTACTAACCAATTACTCATTTAGAGATTTACAAATCAATGTAGTTTAGTATACAACAAAACTGAATATAGATATTACGAAGTATGAATCACACTTTGATGATTTGTTCAAATGCACCATGAGATCTATCTTCAAGCACGACATAGTTTAACTATTATAAAACTATTTAAACAGGTATAAAACTTAAATTATTAAATATAATGCGTAGAATAAACCCTTCAAATATTTAATCACCTAACGAGGTGTATGTTTAATAAATATTAGCATATTACCATCCAAGGTGGCAATTTGTATTAACTTAGTATATGTTCATTCAATTAGATAATATATGCTCATTCTAAGAGAGTTCAAATGCCTCCTGGTTGTAATATCATTTACACTGATACAATTCACACTTTCATTTTAGAAGGTTAATCAACATTGCTTAAAAAAATAATAATATATGAATTCTCATAGCAGGTTTCAGCAAAATAGAAAATATGAAACCAAACATTGTCACCATAACAAACGAAACAACAAATAACAAATAATAGGTGTTCTCTTAACAAATAGTTGGTGTTCTCTTAACAAATAGCAGGTGTTCCCTTAACAACATATAACAATAAAAAATCAATTAATAAACCCAATAGAAAGTAGGAAATCATACATTAATGATTGCTCTGTAAATAAGAAATAACAAACACCCTCTCTATTCCAAATTCCAACATACATAAAAGATGAAGCTTGGAATAAATAATGAGGTAAACAAAAGTCACATAACAGACAACTAAACAAAAAAAAAGATTTCAATTTTATATGTATTTGAGTAGCAGCAGTTCTGACATAGCAGCCAGCCAACCATAGATAATGAATCAGAACTATCAAACATTACTCATATAAGCAGCATAAAGCCATATATAATGAATCACAAATACTATTAGTTTTGATTCCTCTGAAATAGAACTACCAAACATAACTCATATAAACATTGCACAAAAATGAGCAGCAGATGGCATAAAATTGAACAACCAAGATTAATGAATCACAAGAAGGTTAGATGATAATTCAGACATTACTCACAACTCACCGAAGAAAGAAATTATTCATAACATAACACTTAATATCCACACAATTATAGTAATTTTAAACCATCAATTATCTGACAACTAAACTTTTACCCGCTTCTCTTTGAATTTGATTTACTGATGAAGTAAGGATATCTTCAGTCTTAGCTTCAGGTTCAGGGTCATCTAAAACTACAAAAAATAAAAATTTGTATTTGGGATCTTAAATATTAATGAATCAAATCCTACCAATTATTGACCAAAGCAAAAGTTTAATCATATTGCACCCTTGTCATCATACAACTAATCCTTTGCACAAACCAAAGCCTAAAAAATATCATGTTTTAGTGCACTTTGATACTGATTGAGGATTCAACCACTATTACTAAATGCACTTTCAAAGGAAACTATTGTTATGGGAATACACAAAATATCACGAGCCATTGTAGAAAACTCTAGAAATCTATAATGATTGCTTTTCCAGAAATGTAATATATCTAACTCAATTTTCCTATTTAGTTTTGGTTGATCAAGATATATCTATAATTTAAATTTTTTTGGCATATAAACCTCCTTAAAAGAATCAAAATCATGTTTCCAAAAGTGAGAGTTTAACACTTGAGCATTAAAATGGAAAATTGACACCAAAACTTAGAAGAAAGTTATACCTGGAGAAATTGAGACTTAATGACAGTAGAAGAAGAACAGCTTGAGAATCAGTATGTTGGCTTTCTCCCGCATTTGATCTTGACCCAGATATAACATTCACATTATTCTTTATTTAATTTGAGAATATTAAGAATAATATATCCTTGACCTTCTTAAGCTCAAACACATAATTACCCATATACTCCTATAACACCATTCTACAAATTTGAATTTATATCTAGGATAGAGAATAACTGATATTGTAAGAATGACACTAAAGTTTGACCAATATTTTTCAAAATTTCTAATTATTCTTAAAGACATTTTCTTTATATAACTAGGACACTCTTAAAATTCATGTTTTAGTGTTATATAAGCTATCAAAATGCATGAAAAATATAGATTTATTGTTGGGCACTTTGTGTTAGATAAAATACATGTTATATCATAGAAAGGCCTCAAGAAAGTAGAAATATTCTCTACTCTCTCCCATTCTGAACTTGTTGGACAAGATTTATAGTTAGAGTCACCTAACTCTAGGTGTTGAAAGTCCCTTCGATAATATATAGCACTTTCTATCATTATAAAAGTTGAGTTCCTCCTTGTCAGAACATCTTGTCATAAGCCCCATTTAGATTCCAAACAACTATGTCTAACACAATTAAGAAATTTTTGTTTCCTTGTGTGAGATCCTTTGACATATTTTATACTCTCCATGATTTTTGAGATTGACCCATCAATCTCCTTGAGACCCTCTTAGATAATAAGATTAACAATATGTGTAGTACATCTAATATGAAAAAACTCACCTTCACATAAGTGAGAACTTCTCAAATTCAATTGATTTCTCAAGTAGTCAACACAAACCTTGTTTGTAGAAGCTTTGTCTAATGTAATACTAAAAAGTTTAGAATATATTTTCTATTCAAGAAATGGATATTGTAATTTCTCAAACAACGCTATACTATCATGGGGTGGTGGCATAAAAGAAAAACTAATGATCTTTTTATGTAGATACTAATCCTTATCAATAAAATGAATGTTCAAGCAAATAAATCCATCAAACAACCATTCAACACATTAGAAGGGAAAATCATGCATAATTATTCAAGCAGTAAATAAACCACAAAATTCATTTGAATCAAACTTAAATCAGTCATAAAAATATATGAATTTAAGCCGGTTTGTAATAGGAGTTGGCTTATATCATGTAAATTTTATTTCTTATAATTTTGCATGTGTCTCCTTAAGTTAACAGTCCCATTTTTACTATCACATAAGTATAGTGCACCACATTTTTTTCATTTACACCATTGTTTACCATATGTAGGATTAGATAACATCTCAAAATGACCCCAAACCTTTGAAGTCATCCTTCTATGCTTCTTAATTATGACTAAACCATCATTACAATCATCATCAGATGGATCTATCATATTATCCTCAATGCAAACTTTCTTTTTCTTAGGAATGGTGTTATAATCCTCCATCTTTTGAACCAATTAAATCATTTTATACAATGCAAAAGGGAAATAGTCAAATATGATTAGTAATTCAATAGGAAAAAGTTAAATACAACTTCCTAAATATTTTATATGTACGCAAAATAATAGCATGCTTAATGCATTATAGTAGGATTCTTCCTGCGGTTCATCCTTCCAAACCAGGAAATAACCATATAGTATAACCCCATATTGCTATAACAGAGATTGCCAAATGCTAACAAGTACAACAACTCAATAAGAAGATTATAACTGCATAATAAGTTAATAAACCTAAGTCCTAACCAACAGGTAAAACTAGCCAAATAAATGCAGTCCATAGAAAGGTCATAGACTCAGATGTATCCAATTATAACAATGTTCATTAACACTAAGCAGGCCTAAATCATTAAATAAGCATTCCTAAACAGAAAAATAACGCAAAAATATACAAACCCCTAAAAAAATGAATGTAAAATGGTGCAAAATATGATGGCCTCATTGGCATTTCAGAACCACAATAACTTGAAATTGGAAGGAATAAGTGAATAATGAAGACAACACTAAACTAACACTAAGTCAGTGAATCAGTAACATAGCAAATAAAAAAAAGGCAAGTCTCATTATTTCTTTGAAAAGTTGTGTTTTTTAAAAATATTAATTCTTTGGGAGAATTGAATTTCTGGAATTTCAATTTTGAAATTGAACGTATCATTATGAATGATATATCACCTCAAGAGACAAGCATACCATTTCCTAATGGGTTCAATTTATAAGTTTAAAAATTCTTCCTAATTATCATAGTCAAATTTGAGCAAGAACTATATATGACCCCAGAGGGCCAAAATAATTATCCAATCAGGTATGTAACTATGTTAATTTGGATAAACTATCATTAATTTCATAGTTACAATAGTAATTGATATATCCTCCTAAGGGAAGAAATATCAATCATTTTTGATCATTTGAAAATGATGATAATGATAATTGATTTTGACTAAAATTTTTCTAAAGAAAATTAATTAAGGTTTTAAAAAATTGATTTTGAAAAACTTGATATGAGTTTCTAAATCTCTTATGAGCATAAGATATCATAGTTTATTGTATCATAGGAAATATAAATTTCAAATGAATACTCTCAATTAAAATAAAGGGTAAAAATTTTATTTTGAATTTTTAGAGATTGATCTCAAAGGAGCGAGGCCTGAATTTTAATTGGGATTGGATCAAGATTAAACACTTATTTTTAGAAGTCAAAGGAAGATTGATAAGAGGTGTTCAGAATTCTTAAACAATTCAAAAACACCCCAACCTATCCTATATGTTAGGGTTAAATTCTAGATTAAAGAAAATTTTTAATTTGAATACTTAATTTTATTAAAATGTTGGGTTTGTATTCCCAAAAGGTTGAGATCTTAAAGTCTGAACCTACCTAAAAACTTAACTCTAAATTGGGTACTAAAAAATAAGTTACCAAAACTTAACTAATATAGTCTAAATTTGAAATTACCCTAGTCTTGATTGGGAAGCCAGCTAACCACCTAATCACTTAAAATCTATTAATCCAATCTTCTCATGTAAGAGTGGTAGGGATATTTAATTAAGTTTTGAGGAGTTGATGCTGACATCTATAGCTGATCCTAACTGGCCCCTTGACTTATATTGAGTAAATTGATGCTAAAATTAAATGCAATTAAATTTTTAGACACTTTTTGTTTTTGATCTAATACAATGCATGCTAGTTGACTTGATGAATGCTTAAATAAAATTTGAAGCAATTTAAAAAATGCTTGAAAATATGTTTTTACCTAGAGATTGCACAGCTTTCCCTTGACAGAACTGCACCTTAATAAGTTAAGTGGCCTGCCAGAACTTATAGGCTGGGAGTTGCCTAAAAAAAAAAGAGAAGGATAAAATATAATGCATAAGACCCTCATCAATTCTAGCTTACTACTTAAAATCATTAAAGTTTATGTCTAAGCTTAACATTTTTAAATTTAATTAAGGAAGAAAACATTTTATTATTTCCTCACAAGCCTCTGATCAGGTTCCAGGCTAAATCAAAATATGACATACAATCACAAAAAAATTATGAAAATTATGCAATCCTAATCATAGGTAAAGTAAACAATTAGTCAAATAAAATCAAATTAATTAAATAAATTCAACAGTCCATGTGGCCAGTGCCACTTAATATTATAACCTAGGGTCTATAGAAAGTAAAGTTGTCGGGTACCACTGATAATAACCTAAATTATACTCCTTAAACTCAAGTGACATTAAGAATGGTATTCTTCTTGATCTTCACTTCTTTGTCCTTCTATGAACTCCTTGGATCCGTCCAATTTGGATATCCAAATGAAAGGAAACTCCCTCTTAAATGGGATGTTTTATTTTCTCTTTAGATTATCAAAGTGTCCTAATTTAGATATCCAAATAAAGAGGGACTCTCCCATAGGAGATGTCTCCCTTCTCTTTGGATTACAGATTGGATATCTATCTCATCTCAAATTGTAACTTAATAATTACAACTCAATTGAATTCAAATAACATTACATGAAAATAAAAAAATCTAGATTCAAATAACCTACAGGGTTATCCTAGGAAATTAACATTTAAATAATCCCAAGCAGTTATATAATAAATTAAAATGCTCAGACCAACCACCTTTGGCCATGCTCTTTTAATTTTTAAAGGGGAAATTAGTGTTCTGTGTGCAAATATTTTTGTTTCTATACGACTGTCTTGCCTACTAATATTTAGGTCCACAAGATCAAACTGTAATTTGAACCAGCTCAAAATAAGGAAGACTAATTCTAAGTCAGTTTATAAACTTTTCCTTTTTTAAGTCTATTATAAATGATGCGATTCCTGATACTAAGTAACCTTGCACACATACAGTTGGGGGGGGGGAGATTTTTTGACTATTTTAGAATTTTTTTGTTAGTCATCATTAAGTGCATCATTTTGGATGAGCATTTTAATTTAGCCTTGCATCCTGGTTAAGTTAGCCATCATTAAGTGCATCGTTTTGGACGATATTTTTATCGGTCGGGATGATAGGCTCAACTTAGAAAGAATCAACCACCATATCTATTTAGGTAGCTTTTATTTTTGGACTTCATCCTGGACGATGCAACATAATTATGCCAAAATTAATCTGGTAATTAAGGAAAGAAATAATGGTTTGATTGCTCATTCATATCGTTCTGGATGATCGCAGGATCGGCTGGGATGATCTGTTCAAAAACCTTAGTTATTCCTAGACGATCAAACATCAGCCAACATCTATTCAGGGTGATGTTCTGGGCGATATTCAATGATTTATACTAATCATATAGAATGATATACTATCAGCCTGGATGATATGAATAAAAACCTTCTTATAATCCCAAATTATCATGTCTGATTGAGCTAAATTTGTATTAATTGTACAGGATGATATTTATATCATCCTTGACGATAAAGTCAGTATGTTACAAATAAGAGTTATTCCGAAGCTCTTCTATTTAAGACCTATTGATCTACCAATGAGATCATCTTTCGCTGTTGTTTTGACCTGAGAGAGCCAAAAAGAGAGGTAGAGTAAGGGAGAGAGAGAGAGAAGAACTTGTGAGGGGGAGTTTATGAGGGGTTTCATAAAGGTTGCTTCAAGGAAGGATTCATCATCGTCTTCTCTAGTCATCATCCTTAGTTCCTTGGGGGTTGTAGAGAGGTCTACTTCAGTATCTTATCAAAGTTCTTTGCCTACTTCAGGAGGAAGCAAAATGAGTTGGATTTTTTGTCTGATTCTGGAGGAAGCAAAAAGAGTTGGGTTCTCTACCTCACCTGGGTTAGTGGAAAGGAGGTTTGTAAAGGCTTCTCCGCCTTTCTATGGGGGCAAAAGGAGAGACACTGAGTTTAGTTCAATACTCGAAGGGCACCTCTAAAGAGTGGACGTAGGTCGAGTTGATCGAAACATTATAAATTTCTATGCTCTTTATTACTGCTTCCACATTTACTTTTTGTACTTTGATTTCTATGGTGAATCTTTGTTTTGGTTTTAAGATTGTGTTTTGATTGAAATATTTTTAAAAATTACCAATTCACCCCCCTCTTGGTTAGCCTCTAGACTAATTCATAAGAGCTTAAATTCCTTGTCAAACTTTCAAGTTCCATCAAAGCACTTTCAAGTGGTATCAGATCAGGATTCATAAAAATTAGTTTTTGAAAACTTTTGAATTTTGATCGATGGCTAACTTTGGTAATTATAATACTATGGAAAGATATTCTATTACACGACCACCATTGTTTTGTTAAGAGAGTTTCGGTTTGCATGTTTTACATTCTTGCAACTTGTATTATTTTGATGATTTCAAATATTATTGTTTTATGTATAGATATCTCCTAACACTTTTAGGAAGATTTATTTTTGCTTTAGTGTTTACTAACATTTCAGGAAAATCAACTCCAAACTATGAAGACTTCAAATCAAATTCAGCATCGAATCATTTGTAAATTAAAAGCTTTAAAAATGTTTTTGAATTGAGAGGGAGTGATTGTAATTGAGTGAATATTCACAACGCACACATAGGGGGAATAACTTTTGTGAACTGATCGTACGGGATGAACATAGTTCGTACGAGACGATCATGTCAATTAACCCCTCGGAAGAGAAATGGATCAAACAGGCAAGGAGAAAATTTTTTAAGTCTTATTCGTCCGGATGAATTTAATATTCGTCCCAGGACGAACGCCTCTAGATTCTCACTTTACATTGTTCGACCAGATGAAATACATGATTTCTTCCCTGGATGAAACTCTCTGTTTAAAATTATACAGGACGAAATTACTCTTCATCTATGGATGAAACTCTCTGTTTAAAATCGTCCAGGACAAAACTTGTTCGTCCTAGGACGAACCGAACTGACTTACCTCGGTTGGTTACGTCTTGTAGGGATTTGGAAACCGACCTATGGAATAACCGTTTCGTACCGGACGAACCTAGTTCGTACGAGACGATGATCGTGTACGAACATAGTTCATACCAATATACATTAGAATCATTTCCGACACTTTAAGTAAAATCGTCCGAGATGATCCACGATCGTACGGGACGATCCACTGCATACATAATTCAAAATTTGTAGTTTTTTGGGCAATTTTTCTTGTCTTTCTTATATATAGTCCAAATTAGACTACCACCAAATCTTTTTGATCATTGATCTTCGTGCCTCTTGAAAGAAGACTCAAGGAGAGAGCATTGAAAGAAGGATTTCTTCCACTAGAGCGTGAAGGCTTTACTTTGTGTTTAAAGGTAAGATTTTCTACTTGTGATTTGAGATTACTTCACTCTTTTCTTTCTTCTTTCTAGATTTTTTGTGAGGAGATTTGTCAAGGGCATCGGGTTCTCTGCCCACACTAGAAGAGTGTGAAGGGACGAAGGGTTCTCTGCCCACACTAGGAGAGTGTGAAAGGATGAAGGGTTCTCTGCCCACACTAGGAGAGTGTGAAAGGACGAACGGTTCTCTGCCAACACTGGGGATAGTGTAAAAGGACGACGGTTCTCTGCCGCACCGGGTAGGGGTGGAAAGAGTGTTTGTAAAGGCTTCTCCGCCTTGCTGTGGGTGCAAAAGGAGAGATACTATTGGTATTAGTGTAATATTAAGAGGGTGCCTATAGGGAATGGATGTAGGTCTGGTTTAGACCGAACAACTATAAATCTTGTGTCATTCATTTTTACTATTTTTTATTTTCCGTATTTTACTGTTTAAAAAGTTGTGGTTGAAAAAAAAAACTTTTTATAAAAATTCATTAAATTTATTTTCGGTTCAACTCATCTAAAAGAGGGCTAATTTTTTAACTAACAATTCACCCCCCCCCCTCTTGATAGCCGTGGGAAATTAACTTAGGTTTAACAACCTATTCACTAGACTCAATAAGTGATATCAGAGCTTTGTTTTAAAATCATAAGTTTAAACTACTTTTTGATTAACATAGATGGCTACATTTGGAAACCGAAACACACTAGAGGGTTAATCTATTACTAGACCTCCACTGTTTGACAATATACCATTTGATTTTTGGAAAACATGTATGTCTACTTTCTTACAGTCATTTGATTATCATATGTGGATCTTAGTCCATGAAGGATATACAAAACAAACTAGATTAGTTGATGGAGTTAGAGTTGAAACACCTTTTGCAGACTGGACTGTAGAAGAACGTGACTTAGCATAACTAAACGCTAAATGTTTCAATAGTTTCTTTTGTGCTTTAAAATCTGTAGACTACATGCGGGTTTCCACTTGCAAAAGTGGAAATGACATATGGGATAGACTTTGTATAACATATGACGGGACTAATGAGGTTAAATAATCTAGACTTAATATCTTGTTGCATGATTATCAACTATTTCACATGAAACCTAATGAATCCATTTTTGATATGTACACAAGATTTACTCGAATAGTAACCTCTTTGTATGCACTTGTTAGGGAACTAACAAATGCTGAAATGGTTAATAAGATTCTTCGTTGTTTACCAACTACTTATGATGCTAAAATTACTACAATTATAGAGTCTAAAGATCTAAACATTTATTCAATTGGCAATCTTCTTGGTTCATTTATTGCTTACGAGCAAGGAGTTAGCCAAAGAAAGATTGATGCAGGTGAACCACGAAAGGAAAAGAACATTGCATTAATGACTAGGTAATTCAGGAGCTTTCTGAAGAGGAAGAAGAAGAGACGCCAGAAATAGAATAGAGGTAAGTTTATTAGAAATGGCAAGGTTTCTAATGATGTGATTTTCTATGAATGCAGGAAACCTGGTCATATCAAGACTGATTTCCCAAAACTCAAAGCTACTCCTAACAAGAAGAAGGTAGAGGAGAAACCAACTGTAAAGAAGGGTAAGAAGAAGTTTCAAAGAGCTTTCTGGGTGGACTCAGCTTTAGATTCATCAGAGACTGAAAAGGAAGAATAAGTCACCAATCTTTGATTGATGGCAGATAGTCTTAATCTGTTAGATCAAGAAGAAGTAAGTGACTTAACTTATGATGAATTATTTGAAGTTTTTAAACACATGTATGATGCATATAAGAAAATAAAGAAATTGCATGCTAGTCTAAGTTTAAAATTTGAAGAACTTCAAAAGGAACATGAAATCCTTAGAAAAGATCATGCCTTAATAGATGACAACCATATGAAACTACTCGATGAATTTGATGTCTTGAATAAAAATCATGAGAATTTAAAATCATCATATGCTGATCTTGAAAAAAAATTTAAAAATTTTAAGGATGAATCAGAGAGCAAAACATATCGAATCAATTATACAAATTGAATCTTGGAAGATATGAATTCATTTTATAAGTTGAAAATAAAAGCTCTCGAGGATAATATGATACCCCCCAGACTTGAAGATTTTACTAATCCTATTTTGTATCCTAAATTTATGTAATCTCTAAAAAGACAGATAAGTGGTAAAAGACTTAGGAATCCTTTTCCTAATGTTAAATGTAATAATTGTGAATTGCTTGGACATATAGCTCACACCTTTACCTTGAAGATGAAAACTAATATGGTGTGGAGATCTAAGATGCATAAACCTAGACATATCATACATGCATCTGATTATAAATTGCTAAAAGGATAACCCAAACTTGTTTGGGATCCCAGGTCTAACATTTGATAATTTTGCAGGGTTGCTCTCACACAAGACCTCGTGAGAGCATAAGGTACCTGGACAGCGGATGTTCAAAGTATATGACTGGAGATACTACTCAATTCATAATGCTGGAAGTTAGGACTGGAGGCAAGGTTACACTTGGAGATAACACCACAAGGAAGGTGATTGGGATAGGTATGATTGGAAATTTAAAGAGTTTTTTTATAGATAATGTGTTATTGGTTGAAGTCTTAAAATATAATTTATTAAGTATAAGTCAGTTATGTGATAAGGGTTATTGTGTAAAATTTTTTCCTACTAGCTACATATTAAGCCTTAATGGTAAAGATATTTTGAATAGAAAAAGGGTAAACAATATTTATATGTTAGTTTTAAATTACATTCTTACTCCTACTACATTTTTTTAAAAAACTGTTTCTGATGAATCATGGCTTTGGCATAGGAGACTTTGTCATTCTAGCCTGAAGAACTTTAGGAGGATTACCCAAAAGAACTTAGTGAGAGGTATACCAAAACTAGATTTTACTAAAAATCACCTTTGTGATGCAGGTCAATTAGGAAAATAGGTGAAATCCTCTTTTCAGTCCAATAAGGATCTTAGAACTAGTAAACCATTGAAAATTTTACACATGGATCTTTTTGGACCAATCGGAATTGTGAGTCTAGGAGGGAAGGTATACGAATTTGTTATTGTGGATGATTACTCAAGATTCACTTGGGTTAGATTTCTATTTCATAAGAGTGAATCATTTGAGAAATTTAGAAATTTTTCGACTTGGATTCAAAGGAAATTAGGGT